>NC_056737.1:634163963-634383963 GCF_019279795.1 Protopterus annectens | reverse complement strand
TGTGCCTTCCTTGAAGGTTGGGCGCCAGGCTGGCAACTCGACACCGTAAAAATTCACTGCCAATCATTAGTGGACCGGAGTTCTGCTGTGGCGACGTCTAACTGGGACAAGCCGAAGAAGATGCTTCACATATATTGCTGTATATCATATACCCTGAGCAACATTACATAAATTGTTCAATTCCTACCCTTTTTTAAAACAAGAAACATTTTGATTAAACCATCAATTATGGCATAAGCAATCATACATTTATATAAATGAAGACAAACTGCACCGACACAATCTTAGTTGATTTATATTGTCACATTCTATAACTTCAAAAATTTTCTTAACATCATTTCCTCTCTTCTTCATTTTTCCTCTCAAATCAGAATTAAAAGCCCCCTTAATATTATAGTTATATTAACTATTACTACATAATCCAGAATTTTATGAAAAAAATGTCCCTTTCTTTACTTATAACATAGGCATGCAATGCTATAATTCAATATATTTAATCATGCCATATGAGCTCTACAATAGTTAATCTTCCCATCATTACCAATGTATTCAATATTTTCACTGATGTCCTAAAAAGTACAACTGTACCAGAATATAGTTTTTTTTCCCAGGTCAAAGTCACCAAAGGCAGTAAACACGTAGAAAATATGCCACCAGACTCCACTCGAATGAAGGCTAAAAGAATTTATTCCAACACGAATACACGTACAGAACACATAGCCACATGAACGCCTTTGTTAAAAAATATATATATATTGCACCAGCGTTTTCGTCTATTCCAATGACTTCTTCAGATGACCAGTATACTACAAAATCCATTCATTTAATATACACTCATTTAATTGGATATCCAATGACATTCATCCAATAATTAATTAAATAAAAAGTATCTGTGAATCAATTTACGAAGGAAAGATCTTTAAAAAAACCATAAGCTAAAACATAAATTTCAAATATAATATGCTATATACTGAATTCCTATTTAAAAGAACTGTGTGTGTTTAAAACCGACTAATGACCATAAATAATTATATATGAACCATATTAAAAATTAAATATTACATAGATTGTATGTTTAAAACTCACTGTTAAAACCACTCTAAAATAATGAATTAAGGGTGCCCTCTAGTGGCAAACCCAAATTATCTTTCCATACTGCTATAATTTTGCAGATCTTAATTTTAGCAATGGCAAAATAGATATATTATCGTTCAAGCCTGGATTTTTTCCCGGATTCCAATGTTAACTGCCACCACAGCTCTCTATACCCTATTTTATCGTCCCAGGGTCCACCCCTAATATCACTTTTAATTTGTTCAATTACCAAAAATTTGTACTTATAGCCTACACATATCTTACTATGTTTATACAAAGCGTTGCTTTCCTTTTTTGCCATTATTTCATACATATGCTCATAGATCCTTCTTTTTAATCCTCTCTCAGTCTTACCTATATAGAAGGATCCGCATTTTTCACAAAAGGCCAAATAAACTATACCTTTTGTTTCACAGTTAAAATATTCTGGGCTATAAATCCATCTCTTTCTGCTTTCCAGATACTGACCTTCTTTGTTTATGACATGAGTGCACTGACTACAATGTCCACACTTGTATGTACCTGTTTTATTTCTATTATAATTTATAGTATATTTATTTTCTAAAATATTACCTATATTCTGGGAATTCTTATAAATTATTTTATTAGGTATTTTGGATAAATTTTCTATATCTGAAAAGGAAATAAATTTTTCCCATTCCTTCAAAAATATTCTTTTAATGCCATTATTCAACCCATTATATTCCAATATTAATGCCTGCTGGAATTCTTCACCCTTAACTTTATTATTATATATATATATATATATATATATATATATATATATATATATATATATATATATATATATCATTAATTAATCTTTTTTCATCTCCTGTTTGTTTATTATTGTTATATATGGGTGAGAATCTATCATTCCTTCCTACTTCCACCTCTCTTCTTATTTGTTTAATAAAGTCCATGGGGTAACCTCTCTCCAAAAACATATTCTCTAAAAATTCACATTCATTCTTAAAATCGTTATCAGAGCTTGTCATAGGGCTACCCCTGGCAAATTGTCCTTTGACTATAATTCTTTTACAATGCATGGGGTGTGCACTTTGAAAATGAAGGTATGAATTACAGAAAGTATTTTTTCTGTATATTTTTGTTTCAAATTTCTGACCCTCTTTATAAATTTCTAGATCCAAATAATATAATTCATTTTCTGAAATTTTATGTGTAAATTTCAAAAATTTAGTTGTACCATTCATATATACTAAAAACTCTCTTAATTTTTCTATTCCAGCAGTCCAAAAAATAACTATGTCATCTAAAAATCTTTTATAAAGAATTCAGCAGGTTTTAAATTCAGAATTCAGTATGAATTTCTCTTCCCAGATTGCCAATATTAGATTTGCATAGGTAGGGGCACAGGCGGCACCCATTGCTACCCCTTTTGTTTGCTGAAAGAATTCCCCTTTGAAATGTATAAAATTGTTCTTCAATACCAAGTCCATAAGCCAAGTGCTAACCAATTTTTCATTTTCTGTCATTCCATCATATTCATAAACTATTTCTTCTAACATCTCCTTGCCTTCAATATAAGGAATGGATGAAAATAAATCCACTATATCTATAGTGATAAATAAAACATTGTCCTGCCAGGGACAATGACATATGTCCCTGAGTAGGTCCCAAGAGTCTCTTAATATATTAACCCTTTTGGTCCATAACTTTTTTAATTTAATATCAACATACTTAGCCAGAGCCTGTGTTTCAGATCCTTCTGCTGAAACTATGGGGCGGAGGGGTGGATCAGTTTCATTTTTATGCATTTTCAGTATACCAAAAATTGTAGGTGTTCTAGGTTTGTCTACCTTTAAAAATTTATATGTGTTATAATCAATCAATTCTTCTTGTAACATATCATATAGGTCCAAATCAATTTTATTATAAGCTATATTTATTTCATTAATGGACACCACCGTATACCTAGTTTCATCCCATAACATGACATTCATTTTACTTTCATATATAATATTATCCATCAATACTATTCCTCCCCCCTTATCTGGTTTCATGACTCTGACATTCTCATTGTTCCTTATTTCATACAATAATTCCTTTTCTTTTTTGCTTATATTCCACTGATACCTATTATTCACTTCATGTTTCCTTATCTCACTCTCCATCACCCTCTCTAGATTTTTCAACTGGGGTGTAGGGGTGGATTATAAATACTCTTTCTCCTCAATTCTTCATGTTTGTAATTACTCCTATCGGGAAACATAATACTCAGGTTAACTTTCCTTAAGAATAGTTTGATGTCCAATAAACTATTAGTGACATCACCTCTTTTATATGGTATAAATTTCAAACCTTTTGAAAATAATTCAAAATGTTCCCTTTCTATACTAATATTACTAAAATTATGTATGGAGAAGTTATTCCATGTATTTCGGCATCCTTCTGTAATAATTCCCTCAGTGAATCTATCAGGGTGGGTTGGGTAGTTATTCCTTAAAATCTCCCCTTCCCCCTTCTCCCTCCTCTCCTTTGAAAATTTATTTGTTGCGGGCCCTGTCTATTCATAAGCCTCTCAGACTTACTTAAAGGTGGAAAGGCCTGGTCATATTCCATATCTTCTTCCCTATAAGAACTTTCCTCTCCTTCATGGGGTTCAAAATTAAATTCCTTATTATTAAAGGCCAAGTCTGTATAATGATTAAAATTATTATGTGAATTTTGAGGTTCAGGATAGCTAATATGGCTTTCATATTCCTTCATATCCCTTTCCAGTTTTTTTATTTTTCTATTTATTAAATCTTCACATCTTTTATCTATATCTTTCCTCAAATCATAATATTTACTTTTTTCTTCCTGTATACCAAATATCAAGTCATTTTTAATATACTGGTCTAAAACATCAATATCCTTTTGGATAGCCTCTTGCATCCTAACATTTTCTCTAATCATTAATTTAAGCACATCTAATCCACATTTATTAAATACTTCAATAAGTTCCTTGTAAAAGATAGAATCAAAGACAACATTATTAGGGAATTTGTAAATTCGCAGTCCCTTTGGTACAATTTCCCTGGAGATACATTCTCTTAGGTATTCGTTTTCTATCTCCAGGGACCTGTATTTATACATAAGTTTATTAAGTTGGTCCAATTTATTATTTTTTCCTAGGTTTCATAGTGTATGTCTTCCCCAGAGTTTCTTTGTAATCTCTCTTCTTGTGTCAAAAATCTTTCATCTTCCAAAATTATTATATCAACATAACACATAGTACACATATTTAGGATCCCTAGTCTTCACTTATATTTTTAATACTATTTACAATTACTGCAAAACTCTAAAATTGTCATTCTGTCTGTAACTTATGAGAAATTAAGTACATTTGGAGTATTTATCATATTTATATTAACCATTTTCTTTTTCTATTTTACACATACCCCTTTAAAATTTCTTTTTCTGTCTCTTTACTCTTTTTCCACTTGAATTCCTTTTATGTTTCACTATTTTGCAATGTATATCTTCCTTATCATTTATTTCAGAATCTTTCTCTTTATCCTTACTGTTATTTTTACCTGCGCCTGCTTCCCTGCTTCCTATGTATCTTTTATAGGGTCTGTTTCTTTTTTCTGTACACTATCTTCACTTTTGTTTTCTCCTTCATCCCTTTTCTCTTGATTACAATCCGTGCATGAATGCCCAATTTTGTTACATTTATAACATTTCAATTCATACTTTTTTGCATCATGACCTGTTTCCCCATAAATATAAGATTTCCTCTTATCACGGTTACTTATCAAATGATGATTTTTTTCTACAGAAAATAATGTGTTTTAGATTGCCCCTGATATTTTGCAACACCTTTACCTTCTACATTTATCATATTATTGATATGAACACTTTTTCTGTCTCCATTTTTCAGTACATGACAGTCCCTTCCACCAGTCCATAACCCTCTGTTATAATAAATTTTGGTACTATCAAAAACTTCATTACAGAGTTTGCTTAAATGTTTCTTTAAGGTCTCTTTTTCAACTGCAGTTTAAAATTGAGAATGTATTTTTTTTTCTCTGTGAAATGCTTTAACTACACAATACTTCCATGGATTACAGTTCTTTTTTCTTTGCATACTACCCCCTAACAAACTTTCCGGAACGGAATAAGAGTTCTTACCTCATAAGCCTTCACTCCTAATTAAGCCATTAAATTATCCCAAATGTCATACCTGTCCATTTCTTTTCCTGCATTGTTCTGAATTCTTACCATGAATTTCCTTTGGTTGTTGGCATTTCCTTTCCACTATTCATCACTTATTGCTTTCCCTGCAGATTCCTTAACAGTCTTTCTCTGGATATCTTCTGCTAAAATGGCTTCTGATTCCTCTGATTGGATTTTGTCCATAGTGTTACTCTTTGAAACATCTGCAACAATTCACCCAAAATATCTTCCTGCAGCCCTGCTGACTGGAGGGTTTTATAATAAAACATCCATCATTGTTTTGAATGTTTGCTTCCAATGAAATAAACATGTTTGATGAAAAAGCTCCTCAGAATCCTGTAGACCCTCAAACACTGCACTGAAATACATCTCTGTGCTATCTGCCATCTTGGACCTCCATGAGTGTTGTTCTCTCAGCCACCATTGTGCTAGGATTGGAACAAGCCCACTTCTAAGGAGAAGGGGAAGTTCCCTGATGCCCTGACCAAATTTCCCCTAGGACTATAAATACTTCCTATGCTCTCCCCTAAAAAAGGCCACTAGCCCAGTGGACATAACTCAGTCAATAAAAGATAAATAAATTAAACCAATACAGCATCAATGAGCACCATAGCAGGATTTGCCATACAAGTCACAGGAGTAGTAGAAGTACAAGGCAGAAAGTCATTCTGCGGAACATGAAGAAACAGTAGCACCGCTGAGGTATAGTTAGGCACAAAACATTGCAGCACTGGGAATGTGGTGTCTTATTCACAACCTTGTGTCATAAAACAACCAGCACAAAATGAAATGATCTTTGCAGTATCACATTCAGGCCATACAGGGTAGTGCATGGCCCACCCATACTATACATCAGAGGTTAGAGATGGATGGAGCACAGTTATCACTTGCAGAGGTTGATGAAGATACAGCAACAAGTAATTGCAGCACTATAATGCGACTACGTTTCTGGGAGGTGAACATTATAGCCATAAACTATGGGAGGTTTTGAAGAGGCTAGGATAACATCCTCCAATACTAGGGATTGTGCTGACATAATATGAACGTGTCAGTATCCACTTTTTTGGTTTGAGGTGTCAGGGCTAGATCCAGTCCATATCGTGGGAAAGTAGAACTATGAGACCATGTGCATGTACCCTGATAAGGTGTCTCAGGTGTTAAGACTAAGGAGTGATGCTTACCATCACCTGGATAATACCCATGACTAAGGATGGCAGGTCATGTGCCCTCAGGTGTCTCATCAACAGTCTGTGCACTCTGATTTGGGATGTGCTGTGTCTTAACACCCACACATCTTGAGCCTCACAGTGCTATGGAATGAATGGCCTGTGGACACAGACCTGATTCCAGTTGCAATGTGTCTTGTGAATGCACTTATGGAGGTAACACTTGCAGCAGTGACCTCAGTTCTTGTACTATATGTCAACGTATTGTAGCTGCATGTCCTCCAACAAGCCATAGGGCACATTCACCATCTCCAAAATACTGTGTGTAGTAGCTGTCTGTGCCTAGATCACTGCCCCCATGCATCCACTGGTTAACTAAAAGCGTTGCTGCTCTATCAGTGGTAGTTCTAAAATCATGGTGCCACTGCACCCATTCTATGTCTCTCACCTGCGGTAGACATGCCTACATCAGAGGTGGTGCATGAATCATATACTTTGTGGGTTATGAAAACAGGATGGGACACTGTGGAACTCTCAGGTAGATGATGTCTGTCATGCTCTGGTGAGGCCAATTACTCAGCACCTGCATCTACATGGGCCTTTGTAATGGTGGAGGTGGGGGGTGAGCCCTTCGCCATAGTGCTGGATAAAGAACCACATTGAGCCATGCCATTTGCATGCTGTCATCATTGTCACCCTCATATGCCTTGCTGACATCAACCCCATGTCATCCTCTTGTGTTGGACCCTTCCCTGGATGAACTTGTGAAAGCATGAAAACACATGATACAGCTACCAGTCCTCACATATGCTTCTGCATTCCACTGCAGTATGCATTCTACTACACATGGAAATGGTGTTATACAATATGTGGAAAACATACCTGGTCATACAGGATGTTGTATTTGCAAATCAGAAGTACCTGGTAGGACAGATATGGCTGTGGGTCTTGATCAGTCCTTCCCTTCAGTCATGCAACAATGGATACTACTTTCTACTGTAATGGTCATACTAACCTGTGGTTGGTACCAGACCTGTTCCCGCATCCAAGCCACCCCTGGGTGTGAGGATCTGATTCCGCCTCTCTTTCAATCAAGATCAAAAACTCCCCATTCTGTGTTGGTGATCCACCTCCCTGCAGAGGACCTGTCTGCCATGATGTTCCTTGCTTTCCTCTTTGCAGAGAGGACAATACTGGTAACCCTTCTCTGCAAATGTTGTAATGGCTTATTATGGTTATCCATAGCATATGCATTCCACAACAGTCTCTGCCAAATCAGGTCCTGATAATGCTTACCTATAAAATCTTTGCCCAAGAGATACATGTTTGTGGAGAGTCTGCAGTTGCAGTTTATTCTCATGGCTACTGAAATTGTCAAAGCATTGTCACCCTTGAATGGACATAACTTAGGAGAAAACATCATTTTCAATGGGTGTTTCTTCCATGCCCTTCCATTTTTTGGACTTGTTAACATCTGCAGTTACTACTGCACATAGTGAAGCCCCTTCCCATTTAGTACTCTACCCATGCCTTACATAGGGCACTGAAACCTCACTACTTTATTTTGGCATGTAATCCCCACAATATGTTCTGTTTATTGCTTGATCCATCACACACATGGCCAAAACTGCTGTGCTTTGACAGTATGATGGGGTCCCAGTCAGACATACAGCAAGACATGCCTCACTGCCCACTACAGGGTTTGTAGTTATAGATGAGGAATTTTAGCAGGTACAACTCCATCCTTGACTTTTTAATGCTGTATGTCTATAGACCTTGTACTCAGATTACTCTATATCTTAATATTATGCTTTTTAGCAGTGCTGTGTGAGATGTTGATGGTATTTTACATTGAGTTAACAGTAGACAGCACAGTGGTTATGCTAATGAAGCCAATAGCACTGATATCTCAGCTGACTGTGTGCAATGTGCTAATCATATATATTAGCACAAGCATTTAATTCAAATGACAAATGATGCAACTTGTGTGCTTGTGAGTATGGCATTTGTATTTGTGTAGGTCAATTGTGCAGCTCTATGTTGAGCAATATGTGATTCAGAAATATGCATCCATGTGCCACACAGCTAGCATACTGCCCCTTCAGCAGACCCACTCTCTGGCCATGCCTACTCTGTAGGTGGTAAAAGCAGGACTGTTGCAAGGAGTGCCAAGGAGAGCAGGATGTTCTTGTTCTTACTGCACAGGTATTTTAAGATGTAACTTCTGGGCTACTGTGATGCCTGTTACAGGAGGCATCACAGCGGTCAAGTAGGTGCCTCTTTCAAGAACGTGGGTGCTTGTCATAACTTGTCACAGGCAATAAGCAATGCCATTGGCATCACCCATTTTGGGCAGTAGTGTTATCATTGCTATGGTGACCTAAGGTAGTGGCACCTCAACCTTCTAAAACAGTGGGAGGCGGATGGCTCACAGCAGTGATCCAGAGATGCAATGTATGCATTTTTAATTTTAAAAAATTTTTTTTTAATGATTAATGATAATGATTAAAAAAAATCATTTTTAATGATTTTTAATTACTCCTCTGAGGTCCCCCTCCCTCCTGTCCTGCTGTAGGCAGCTGGCTACGCTCGTGATTTGTTAGTGCCGCAACCTATTCACCCCAGTGTTTCTCATTGAACTGCAAAAGAACTTGGTTTCCTGCCCTTGACTGAACTACCAAAGGGGATTCTACAGTGGTCTCCTGCAACCATACTGTCCTCCAAGAACTACCTGCAACGTTTTGTTAGTGCTGCAACCTATTCACCTCAGTGTTTCTCATTGACTGGCAAAAGAACTTGGTTTCCTGCCCTTGACTGAACTACCAAAGGGGATTCTACAGTGTCCTCCTGCAACCATACTGCCCTCCAAGAACTACCTGCAACGGTTTGTTAGTGTCGCAACCTATTCACCCCAGTGTTTCTCATTGACCTGCAAAAGAACTTGGTTTCCTGCTTTTGACTGAACTACCAAAGGGGATTCTACAGTGGCCTCCTGCAACCATACTGCCCTCCAAAAACTACCTGCAACGTGTACGTACCCTATTGTGTAGAATATCCTATATCTTGCTATTTTGTACTTTAAGTTAGCGTGCCTTTGCCTTCTGACTACCACAGACTTTATATTTCTTTATCCCCAGGATCCTTCCCACTCCCTACACACTAGTTTATTACCCTGCAGTTACCCAATTTGGCCACTCAGTGGCAGCATACACCCACAGCTACCTTACATTTTTTATTACAATGAACAGCAATTTATAACTAAGTTGCTACTCCCCGTAGTTTTTCTAATGTTCCAAAGCCTTGAAATCTATTCTGCTTCTCCCCTTGCATAGGTGCCTAGTCACACATCCCTTTACCTCCTTTCAAGTGCTGCTCTACATCTTACTGATTGTTTTCTTTTTTTGCTGATAAATCTTCTTTCTTCTCCTTGGTTCTACCCGCTCCGTTCGCCCTGCGGGCTCACTCCGCTCCCCTACCCTGCCCCCAAATTTCACCCACCCCCAGCGCCTTCACACTTATACTTACATAGACCCCACCCACCACCTACACTACCCTATCAAATTATCTACCACACCTATAACCTACCTACCTCTTCCTGTCCAAACCCATCAACTCTTTTCATCCTCCCACTTCATTGCATACAAGTCTAAAAATAGTTTACCCCTAATTTCTTATGACACCCCACCTCCAAGTATCCTAAAAGAACATCATGTCCTTCAAACCTGTCACAGTATCAACACAAATACTACTCCTTCTTACTTTACTGTATTTTAACTATCTCACCAGACCTCTTTATACCAATCACTCTCCCTCATACCATACTACTATCTCAGTCCTTGTACAGCATGTACCCCAAGTATCCTGCATATCACCTAGCCTTTACTTAATCAACAATACTATGTTCTTCCCCTATAAAATCTTAAGTAACCTTATAAACACTACTACCATCTACACCAGCTCTATCTCAACTAAGCTTATAACCAACAAATTAAATACTAAGCAATCTAAATACTTCTTCTTCCATATTCATCATCTTATCTCTATCCTTATCTCTGGTGACATACAACCAAACCCAGGACCCTACCCCCAACAAAACTCTACCTCCCCATCCTACCCACCCCATTCCACTGGTAGGTCACTCCAATTCGCAGCTTTAAATGCCCAAAGCATATGTAATAAAATCCCCAATCTCCATGCCTGGCTTCACCATAATCAGCCCGATATCTTAACTATCTCAGAAACATGGCTCAAATCCCATATAAAAGACACAGAATTAATTCCACCCAACTATTCCATCTTTAGAAAAGATAGAACGCACAAAAAAGGAGGAGGTGGAGCTCTCCTTTACTCCTCCAACCTCCTACTTACTCCATACTCCAAACCTATTCCCAAATTTGGTAATGCTGAACTACTTCCAGCCCTTCTTCACATGAACAGCTATAACGTTATCTGTGTTATCACCCTTTATATCCCTCCTGGGGACAATAACCCAGTCCTCAAAGATATTCTCTCTTGGATTTCTTCCAACATTATGAATGAAACCATAATTTTGGGCAACGTTAACATTAATTGGGCCACAATTAAATCTCCTACCAACTCCATAAATATCAATCTTTATACATTCTCTCAACTTATTACCTCAACAACCAGACCTTCCAAAGACCTTCTCTCTGGGAGCACCCTGGACTGGATTCTAGTCTCACATCCCCACTATATCACTAATAGTGGTATCCTTCCAGACCCACTAGGTGACCACCTTACCACCTTTGCCCATCAGGTTCCCTCATCCCTACAACTAACCCATACCTATACCTTTACCTGGTACCTAAAAAACTTTAACTCTGATAAATTCTCAGATGTACTAAAAAGAACAAAAGCCTCTTCTGCGTGGAGACATGCGTGAATGGGCATACCTTTGTTGAAGGTTGTGCATCAGGGCTGGTAACTCAGCACGTAAAAATCAACTACCAATCATTAGCAGACCAGAGTTCCGCTGTGGTGTCCCCTAACCGGGAAAAGCCAAAAGACACAACAACAACAACAACTAAAAAGAACAAAATGGAATCATTTAAAAACTCTGTCCCTGGATAATGCTGTTACCTACTTTAATACAACTTTTTTACACCTGCTTGACTCCTTTGCCCCATGGAGAACAATACACACAAAAAGCAACCCTGTGCCATGGCTAACTAAGAGTACCTTACTTGTCATGCGGCTCTGAGATAAAGCCTGGAATGTCTTCCATAAAACCGATACCAGCATTGCCCTGAATAAATATAAAATGCTTTGTAACAAAGCAAAAAAACTTATCATCTCAGATCGTAAAGCCTACTTTTCCACACTCCAAACCAACTATAATACTAATCCAAAAGAATTCTGGAATGTAATCACCTCTCTCCTTAACCCAGGTAAAAAAGAGAAGCCATGCCCAGACCCAAATGCCTCCGACTTAGAATTAGCCTCCAAATTTAACTCATTCTTCATTGATTCCATAGCTAAACTAACATCCTCATTCTCTAATAACTCTACTTCCCCATACACACCTACCCACACCCCTTTTTACTCCTCTAACCCCAGTTACCTGCTCCTTTCTCCATTAAACCCATCCCATCTCCAACATAAAGAAACTACTTTTAAAACTGAAAGCATGTTCCAATGCCCCCTGACGAGATACCCTCCTACTTCCTAAAAATTGCAGCAGACGCCATAGCCTATCCTATATCCATACTAATAAATAGATCAATCTTACAGGGCCATGTCCCCCAGCTCTGGAAAAAAGCATTTATTATTTCCCTCCATAAAGGAGGAAACAACAATGACATCCCCCACTTCCGTCCAATTGCTATCTTATCCCCCATTTCTAAACTTCTCAAAAAATGCATCCACCTTCAACTTCTACGCTACCTCCTAAGTAATAACCTTCTCACTCCCACACAACGTGGATTCCAACCTGGCGACAGCACCATTACTGCCCTCCTCTCCTTCCTGGAAACTGCTAATAAGGCCCATGACACTGGTCACATTGTGTCCACCCTCCTCTTAGACCTCTCAAAAGCATTCAACACCATTTCTCACAACCTTCTCCTTACTAAACTTTCTAAACTTAACCTATCCCACTCTACTATCAACTGGTTCACCAGTTACCTATCAAACAGGCAACAAGCGGTCAAGTGGAAAAAAGCTAGTTCTCACTTCCTAAACAGTCTCACAGGTGTACTCCAAGGTTCAATTCTGGGTCCCCTACTCTTCAGTATCTTCATAAATGTCTTTCACCATGCCATTCCTAACAGTAACCTCATCCAATATGCCGATGACTCAACAATAATCTATTCTGCTACTTCTACTTCCTCTTTAGCAAAACTAACCCAGAATGCCTTCACAGCTACTGAACAATGGATGCTGGATAACCACTTGGCACTCAATGCAACCAAGACTAAGCTAATGTTATTTACCCCATCTAGAGCCATCACCCTTGACAAAACCTCATTCTCTATCACTAGCCAAACTAATACTCTCCTCAAAATAGCCCCCACTGCTAAACTACTTGGAGTCCTTAGTGACGATCAACTAAGGTTTGATAGTCACATTCATGCAAATATCAAAAAAACACATAAGAAACTAGGCCTACTCTATTGCCACAGCCACTATATCTCTCCTTCCTCCAGGCTTGCTCTAGTTCCTACATACCTTATCCCTTCCCTCCTTTATGGTGCTTCTATCCTCACCAGCCTACAATCTTCCCTTAAGTCTAAACTCGCCTCCTGCTATTACAAAATTTCAAAGTTTGCAACTGGCCAAAGATCCTCTACCCATCACTGTATTTCCCTACATCAATTGAATTGGCTTGAGCTACCCAACTATCTCAGCTATAATCAACTGATCCAAGCTCACAGAATTATCTTTAGCCCCTCTCTCTGCCCTTCTCTTGCCTCTACTTTTCAAATGCATCACCCTAACAGGTGTCTAAGGTCTAAATCACAAAACCTAATAGAATTGCATAAATCTTCCCATCCACCAGGTAAACATATTTTATCTTTTTCTCTAGCACAACACTGGAATTCTCTCCCACTTCTCATCCATACCACTGACAGTCTCTCTCTGCCTTCAAATCCTTACTGCACTTATGCATCTCTTCACAGTGGGAATGCTCTTGTTCCCATCCTACATAGCTTCCCTTAACTTACTCTCTCTCCACAAGCTCTCTCTCCACAGCTACTACATTGTACTGTAAATAAACTCCTAGTTTCTATCAGCTCTAGCTAAAAAAAAAAAAGCTGTATTTTTGCTTCTAACATTTTTATCTTGCATTGTATCAATTGTATATATTGTATTACTATTTTATATTTTGCATTCTGTGTATTACTATTATGTATTTGTTTTTATTCTTTTTTATTTACTTTGATTCTTTGTATTATTCTGGAGCTTTTCTCCCCAGGACTCCATTGAAAAGGGGCTCTTCATGGCCCAATGGACTATCCTGGCAAACAAACTGCAAATAAATAAATAAACAAATAAATAAAATAATTTATTTTTGGTTAATACCATTGTGTTATACTACATATAGTTTTGTAGAAATATTCTTAACAGTACATGCTTTGTTCTGCAGCTGTGGTGAAGCATCATCTTACCATGGTTGGGTCAACAGAAGAAGGGAATTCCTCTCCAGGCAGTAGGGTGTGCTTATGTTCTGTACCAGTTCATTGTACACCTGCAGATGTGTCTGTAATTTATATATGTGAGTGAATTTGTTTTCTCATTGAATCATTCTTTTGCAGATCCAGTTATGGAAGAGGAGGAGAGACCATGGTCACCATCATCTCCAGCAGCTTCTGCTTCGGGTCCTAGGTTAGCAGTGCCTTCCAGATCTGCTTTGCAGATACAGAACATTGGTCCCTCTGCTGAAGGTGACTTGTAGGGTTCACTGGTGCTCTCACTCTCTGCCTTTTAGGAGAATTGTGATGGCTTCTCTCACGAAGGTTGACTAGAGGGATCTCCACTGCTATCCGGGCATCAGCTGCGGAAGCTGGATGTGACCAAGGTGTGTTGATTACTGGGTGCCTGCACATACAGGGTAATGTTTGCAGAATTCATTGTATTTTTTTCTTTTTTTTTCAGGGAGTCAGGTGTGTGTGTGTGTGTGTGTGTGTGTGTGTGTGTGTGTGTGTGTGTGTGTGTGAGTGTGTGTGTGTGTGTGTGTGTGTGTGTGTGTGTGTGTGTGTGTGTGTGTGTGTGTGTATGCATAGAGATGTTTCCTTATAAACTACTAGCAATCCAATCTGTCAGTTTTTTTTCACTGCATGTGTAAACACTGCTGCCTTAACACCAGCTAGCACTCATAATGACTTTCTTTGCTCAATTTTGTAATGACTTTATATATATATATATATATATATATATATATATATATATATATATATATATATATATATATATATATATATTGCTGTTTACTTGCAACATAGAGAAACAGCAGCTGTGACTTCTGTCAGTTATGTTGCTGGTAGCTGGAGTGAATCTTATTTTCAGCATAGCCACCAGACTTGTTTCCATGAATAACGTTGGATTTACAATGGGCACACTGATCTGCTTGTCCAGTCAGCACACATGCTTTTGAATAACAATGAGGTACTATTATATAATCCCTTTTATATAACATAATTTAATACTAGCCAGAGATTTACCCAACTTATTAATGCTTGTATATTTCATATACTACTATTTAAAAAAAAAAAAATAATAATAATAATAATTTGTCTCTGCTGAATACTACAAAAGCAACGTCTCCTGCTCAGACAGTTTAGTTAACAGGAGAAAAGAGTACAAGTACATCTGTTTCCTCTTCAGTACTTATATGCTGCCAGTGCATGTACTAGGACCAAAAGAAAATACTGTCTATCCCTTTTCAACAAGATCTATGAATACCCCCCATATCTGTGTTGTGGAGGTTATCAGAGATACCCTGAGAACAATTTTTTTCCTATAAAGAAAAACTGACTCTCTCTCTCTCTCTCTCTATATATATATATATATATATATATATATATATATATATATATATATATATATATACATGTGCACACACACAAACACACACACACACACACGCACACACACACGCACACACACGCACACACACACATACACACACACACACACACACACACACACACACACACACACACACACACACACACACACACACACACACACACACACACACACACACACACACACACACACACACACACACACACACAGATATAGGTATACTGAGCACACACACACACACACACACACACATATATATATATATATATAGATATAGATATAGATATAGATATATAGATATAGATATAGATATAGATATAGATATAGATAGATATAGATAGATATAGGTATACTGAGTGCAAAAAGAAAAAGTTTTCCATTATTTTCTAAGAAACCCTACATTGGCTAAATCAAGGAATCGTGAGAAAGAAATGCCTTGTTTATATAGTGGTCTTCAACTGTTTACAACTCAGCAACATTTGAAATCAAGCATGAAAAAGAGAGGACAAACAGTCAAAGGAGAAAGTACAGAATATAAAAGAAAAAAATATGCATGTTATTTCTTGCTGAATAAGCTATACAAATTAATAAGCCATAAATAAGTTCTAAAATTAAAAATATACCTTCACTCACCATAAGAGAAAATGTTCAGCCTTTGCACATCATGACCTTAGTTCTATAGAAGATATAATGGATGCCTTTCTTGCTCATATCTGTAATATTTCTCTTCACTACAGACAATAAATATATCCAATACAAAGAATTTCTGTCAGGTCTGCATTTGCCTTGCCTTTTTTCCATCAACTAGATCTGCTAATACTAGCCATAATCCTTTGGGTAATAAAGAAAATCATGTTTAAGCTGAAGTTTAGCAAGTACTAAAGAAAATCACTTCTAATCAGAACTTAAAAAGTTTATGGATCTGGCAGGCAACCATCTGCACTTTACAACTTAGCACCTGAGAACATGCTGATAGAATTTAGTAAGACCTGTCAACAGACTTTCATGCAAGATGTAATACCACCTACATACAAGATGAAATACCACCAACCTTGAACAAGCAGCTACATCTTTTCAACTGAAAACAAGGAAATTCAACAGTCTCTGTTCTAGTCATATGGAAAATACATTAATCTCACTCTAAACTCTTGCTTATATTCAAATAAATCAGGATTTGAGTAAACATGATCTCTCTGAATACCATTTAAATTAAACCCTTGCCAATAAGATGCATATACCAATGAAGCTTTATTGTTTTCCACTACTACTTACACAGGGATTTGAAACATCATTATGCCTTGTGAAGGGAAATCCAAAAAATGTGTGTCTGGAATGAGCAGCTTTGCTTAAAGCATACAGACAAGATAGACATCTCAAAATATGCAAAACAATTAGGTATCTCTGTGATGATCTGTACAAAACACAGCAAGACAAGCTGAATACCCCTCAACCTCTTAGCGCAAAAAAATCTGTACAAAGCTTAAAATAATGGGGGTGTAAAGAACTAAAATAGGAACAGGTTTCAAATGTTGCTCTTATAAACTTAGAAAGTTGATAAAATAACAGGATTTGTGTTAGCATACATATTCTGAAGGATATAAAGTCTGAAACTCAAATGTGTGTCATTATTTAGTGACTTGAATCTTCAGTGAGTTACCAGAAAGCCATAAATTCTATGAGGAATAGACCAAAATATGAGACAAAAATCTGGACATCCTGTGAAAATATGGACAGTTGCGAGGTATGGCTGAAAGTATGGGCACCGTTGGTCATATCCAAATGGTCACATCTGTATAGTAAATATAATTTTCTGCATCACAGCATTACTGACATAGTTATTGTCACCTTGTCAACATCATCCTACTGATTTAAGCTTCAAGACAATGTTTAGTGTGTGAAGCCATGTGCTATCAATATAGCTGAATGCATAAAATGGCCTTACATGTTTGGGGAATGGGAGGGTAGCACAGGAGGGAATTGATGAATACCAGTGTGAGATGACATAGATGTGTGTCACTGTTAGCACTGCATGCCCATAAATTCTGCCAATTAATAAAGACTACTGTGGTCACATTGTGTGAGGGGATTGTGTGGTTTTATTGCCATTCACTTTGATGACAGTCACTTTTAAGTTTGTCATGCATACAGCAGAAGGATGACCATTTTTCTGTGTTTATACCTTTTAATATCCATAGCTGTGTTAAGCCTGTATGCAGATCTCATAGGCTCAACAGCTTCTGTTCATGTGTGATTTACTTTCACTGCAGTACTTTAGAAATGTGTACTAAACCCGGTGACACAAAAGTAGAGGGAGCTGCACCCTAATAAACTAAGTGGTAAGTGACTATATTTTATTCACATATGCATGTGTATTTATTTTTAGGTTTGCCAAGTGTTACTCATTCACTTCTTTTCAGTATGACTGAGCAGAAATAGGGCTGCTAAATCTCAACATGCCATTGCATGGGCATCAGACAGTAACAAGAAGTACCAGTTGCCCCATGTTACAGTGCAACCAAAATTATCCATGCCTGTATGCACCATAGTGCATGACACAGAGCATGCTTAGTTCTAGTACGAGGGTGAGGGGAGTGTGAAATACTGCAGAATCAGCAACGCAGCCTTTCTTGGTACATGTTGCTAATGAGCTGCAGGGAGGAGCAACAGATCTATAACTAAATCCCACAGACCAATGAGTGCTTTTTATTTGTTCGTAACTTTGATATTTATGATTTGTATTATATATGTTTCTTATACTTGTTCATTTCTAGGAATAAAGTGTTCTTGATTGTATAAATATGTATCTTAGTACTTTTGTAGGAATGCATGTATTGATATGAAGTGCACACAGCAGAAATTATTGATTACATCACATGTGTAATTATTAACGCTAACATATAGGCTCATAGGTTCATAGGTAGGTACTAGGCTATCGGCCCTGGGGCCTATATAAGCCTAGCCCAAAAGGTTCCCTGACTTTTGACACCCAAGAAAATTATTTTCCTGTGCCCCTGTCAAGCAGTTCTGCAGAAGTGATCCCAAGGGGTGAATTTTCTATTTCCAATCCAGTTGTCAAGATTTTTCTTGAAGAAGGCCAAATGGAGCTTTGCTTGACATGAATGGGTAGTTTGTTCCAGAGTATGGGAAGTCTCTGGGACAGGAATCTGTATTAAACCCATATCCTGTATATCCCTGTGACACACAGGTCCCGTATATCCCCATGACACACATATTTTAACAACTGGCAACCTGTTAATTGACTGCTCCCACATCTCTGGTCTTAACATGTTTTCATGTATGTCATACTAAAGAGGTTGCATTTGTCATGTATATGTATTTATTGTAGATAATCTTTCAATGAGTTTGGATGCCCATGCCCCCATTGCCCCTCTCAACTGTCCAAATTTTCACAGAATGTCCAGATTTTTGCCTCATATTTTTGGTCTGTTCCTCATAAAATTTGTGTTTTTCTGGCAAATCAGTGAAGACTGAAGTCATTAAATAATGACATTCATTTGAGTTTCAGCCTTCCTATCCTTCAGAAAATGAAAATGCTTGCCAACATAATCCCTTTTATTCTAGCAACTTTCTAAGTTTATAAGAGTAATATTTAAAATTTGTCCCTATTTTTACGCCTTTGTCCAGATTATTTTTGGCTTTGTCCAGATTTCTTGTGCTAAGAGGTTGAGAGGTATGTTTTGCAAGCGTCATCCAAGATCAAAAGTACAGTTTGTTATACTTTCCTACATGTCAGGTTAACCTTTGCCAGTCATCATTCATATATTCATGGCATATTACTCTTGATGTGATTATGAAAGCACATATATTCTTTTTTAAGTAGCAAACAGTTTTACTGCTACAGAAACAAAGGAACAATAACAGAAGACAAACTCAAGTATGCATACAATTTCATTGTGTGCATGTTTCCCCCCTCTGCCTGCTGACCTTTAAGCCACTTACAATGGAACTCGACTCTAGTCTTTCCATAGGGATGACAACACTCCCCCAGACCCCTTAAGACAACAGCTATCTGGAAGGACATTCCAGCAATGAAAGGTTTATTTTTTATGTAAGGCCTACCCCCTTTTCCTTGTTTTGATGCAGGCACCTACATCACTAGAGGGAGCACTCCTACCCATCTAACAGTTTGCAAGCACTCCTTAAAAGTGGATGACAAGGGATACCATCACCAGTTGGGATGCCCTTGCCCCCATTGATCCTGCTCTTTTGACATTATCCTTGCCTCTGGCAGTGATTGAACTAATAAGAGTAGTAGCATGAACCGGCAAGTACATACTCCCTCCCTTGTGCAGGATGGCACACCCATCCTTCCAATCTAGAATGTCAAACACCTGAGTCGATAATCACATTTGGGTTACCTGGGTAACAGTGCATTAACCCTCTGTAGCACAGGTGCAGCTTAGCAGATGTGCAGTCTCAACCATTAACATCTGATTTTAGCATAATCAGTTTTACGTTCATTAGATTGTATAACAGCTTCCTTCATATTGCTGTAGTGGCCTCATTGACCTTGGGAACTGGCTGTTAAATGTTCCCTGTGGGTGCTGAGAAGTGTGTCGTGCCATGTTTACAGCTTCAATAGCCAAGTGCACAAGGGCAAATAATTGGATTGCCCCCAAGGCTCCTAGACACAGCAGGCAGTATGGCAAGCATAAGCAACAGGATTCCCAGTGGGCATGTCAGTGGCATTGAAAAAGGAGTGTACAATAGGCAATGAGTTTGTTAATGGTGTGTGTGTGTGTGTGTGTGTGTGTGTGTGTGTGTGTGTGTGTGTGTGTGTGTGTGTGTGTGTGTGTGTGTGTGTGTGTGTGTGTGTGTGTGTGTGTGTGTGTGTGTGTGTGTGTGTGTGTGTGTGCGTGTGTGTGTGTGTGTGTGTGTGTGTGTGTGTGTGTGTGTGTGTGTGTGTGTGTGTGTGTGTGTGCGTGCGTGTGTGTGTGTGTGTGTGTGTCTGTGTGTGTGTGCGTGCGTGTGTGTGTGTGTGTGTGTGTGTGTGTGTGTGTGTGTGTGTGTGTGTGTGTGTGTGTGTGTGTGTGTGTGTGTGTGTGTGTGTGTGTGTGTGTGTGTGTGTGTGTGTGTGTGCATGCGTGCATGCTGTAGCTAGATAAACATATGTTGCACATCAAGCACAGCACACACATACTATTTCCACTGACCACATGCACTTGATTATTGAAGTGGTGGGTATGGTGCTGCATGTTTCTGTATGCCTAGAGTGAATTTGTGACATACATACGCCTCTGCAGCTGAATTTGTATCAGATACGTGTCCCCAAACAAATGTACCCCCAATGAAATACCTCTCTACCTAACAGCTGAAACCATGCTGGACACATAAGGAAAACAGAAAAAAAGCTTGACTGATTATTTGAAACAGGTGAACAGTAAATAAACCAGTAAAACTACTCCTGCTGGAAAGCTGAAGTTGCCAGTCCTGTTCTACCTTGAAAGATACTTAATCAAATAAATACCATATGAGCAAACATGAAACAAAGTTTGCTATAATGTCCGTTTACCTCTGAATGAAGTAACGTACTGGAAAAGCAATCACTTATGGATAAAGATAATGAGGTAGTTTAAAGCAGAATAAAATTATAAAAACAAAGCAGTTAAATTACATCTTTGATCAAAGTTGTGGGTGGCCTTTTTGTAGTTCCAGCCATATATTACTGATGGGCTACTAGACAGCAATGTGAGGACTGATGTCCACAAGTCAGCAACACATAGTGGGTATGACCTGTTCTGCACATGTAGTTGTTCAATGGCCACAGAATATCATTGGGTATTTTAACCTGCTCGGTATTTCCCATTAGCAATCAAAGCACCTGGAGCAAAGTCACAAGACAATTACCTTAACAAGTAGCCCCTTGGGAGTAGTCAGAAACTATTAAAGTATTAAAATGACAAACTATATCAGTAAGTGGTATGGTGACCTCACTGAACCTATATGGCATGCCATTACTTGTAAGCTGAACAACATAGAAGGATTTTCTTACCACCTTGAACACATGTTGGTTGAAGACTAAGTTACTATCTGAGTTTTTAGATCCCTGACTCATGAATCAGCTTTTAGGGTTATTTTATTGATGACATGGCTAAAATCCCAAAAGGCACTATAATGCATTTCTTGCCACTGAGTTTTAAGCCATGACTTTGGCACCAAGCATTTGTCTGTATTAGACCTTCCTGAAGGGTATTCTTGTCTTGGGGGGGGGGGGGGGTTCAATGACTGCTCCCAGTTTGCAATCATTTGCAAACTTGGTCAGCTAGAAGCCTTTGACATTGGCTTTGACCTCCGAGAAGTGGATACAAATGAGCAGCAGGCCCAGCACAGAGCCCTGAGGGACTCCACTGCTGACTGTCCTCTTTTTGGAAGTGGCTTCACTGATCCTAACCTTTTGGATCCTATCTGTGAGCCAGCTAGCTATGGGTTTATGCCTAGCCCTGTAAGTGTTGATAATGCCCAAGTGGGAAATTGTATCAAATGATTTAGCCAGATCTAGGCAGGCAGTATGCACTTCTTTCCCCACCTCCATGCCTTTGTGACTTTTACAAAGAAGTCAACCAGGTTCAGTAAATCATCCCTTCCTTTGACATAGTCAAACTGCAATGAATCCAATGTCTGGAAGTCTCATATGTCCCTGTTGATATTTCCATTATAATTTTTTTCCATGGCTTTAAAAATAAAACTTGTCAGACTTATGGGTCTGTAGTTTCCAAGATCTGTTGAAGATCCTCCATTATGAAGGGGTTCACTGCTGCATCTATTTATTTATTTATTTATTTATTTATTTATTTATTGATTGATTGATTGCATTTGTTTACCGGGAAAGTCCACTGGGCCTAGGTGAGCCCATTTTCAGTGGACGCCCGGGGAGAAAAGCTCCACATAAAAGTCAACATTACAGAAATACAAATATCAAAAATACAAATATCAAAAATGTAGCACTATTTACAGTTTTTTGGCAATTCCAGTGCAGTTTTATAGTAGTCCGTAGATGATATTAATATGTACTTTTGGTCATATAGATGCCATAGACATTACTGGTTGGGAGGCAGAAAAAACAGTAACATTGTATACAATTATTTACATGCATTTTACATGCGTCTCATGGCACAAAGCATGTTTTAGGGCTATAGCTAAATAGTGACTCTAGATGTCTTAATAAGTTGTATTTTAGACTGTTCATGAGGCATCCTGGGATGTTATCGGGGCCCACTGAGGCTGTGTTCTTGGCTTTAGTAAAAGCAGCAAGTACATATTCCCTCATTATAATTTGAGGGGGTAAGTTTGAGGGTATTTCTTGGGGTTGGTTGGGATTATGGGGGGTAAAGATGAAAATGAATTTGTCTGCTAGCAAGTTGACTAGATCACCAGGCTTGGTGAATGTGTCACCATTAACCACCAGTTCATCAGATTGCAGTGTACTGCTCTTGAGGTTTCTCACATAGCTGAAGAAGGTTTTATGGTTATCTTTCACCTGATAGGCTATCTTAACCTCACAGTTCTCTTTACTTGATCTAGTTAGCCCTCTTAGTTGTCTTTTTGATTTGATAAGAGAAATTTTAAGATTAATGAAATAATTGCCATAGCAGCAAGCATTTCCTAGCAAAAAAGGACTAGAGACATTGACGAAACAGAGGTACAATCACTTGCCAAACAGATGACAGAAAATAAGTATTGCAAAAACCAAATACTGTCAATGGATATTCCTCATTCAGTTTAATTCCTACTTTTTCCTGTTCATGTCCTCTGGGAAACCAATGAATAGGCAATAAACATAAGAGAAAGTATCAATTATTCCTGGAGGATTACCAGTTCACAAACTGGAATGTTTTTGGAATGTGGGAGTAAACCAGAAACCTCGGTGAAAATTCAGATGGAGAAAGGGATGACAAAGAAAATCTGCACAGAAAATACAACAGCCAGGATCCACCACACAGAACCAAGCAATGTAATATAGTTAAGTTGCCTGCTACACCACTTTTCAGTGATAAGCAGAGGAGCATTTACTACAAACCATGCAATAATTAGACTTTCAGTACTATCACTGTTAGACATATATATTTAGACTCTGCATTGCTCCCTTTAACTTTTAATTAATTAAATTATTGCTAAGAGACTTTTTTGGTGTTCTGTTTTTGTAGATGATGACACAACTGTGTTGGGAAATATATGCTTCCTGATGTTTAGAGAATGCTTATTTAGCACAGCAGTGACCCTCTGCCATTATCCCTGCCACATGCTGGGATCTGATAGCATGTTTTACTATGATAGTTCAGACTCAGCTTCTAATTGTTATAGAAGACTGGTGCACATCTCTGTTTGGGAGCAGTAACAAGGCTACAACATGGCTCCACAATGAATGCGTAACTATGCACTCTTTTTTTAATGATAACAACAGCATAATGTATTCTAGTTTGATTCTGTTTTACATAATACGCACTTATCTGTTTAGCTATCTAGAAAATTATTTCCTGGTCTTGAATAAATCACTGTTCAAAACCCATTTAGATAAACATTAACTAACACCAGCAGGTATTTGATGCTTGCTGTACTCAGCCTTTTAAATTGTAAAATGAATATCACATTGTTAGTGTGTGTTGATTGTCAGTTTCCGTTAATGACAGTATTTGTTACAATCAAATATCTACAAAGAGAATCCTATTAAAATAGATTTCTTTAAAGGGAATGTAAATAATTAAAACATGGGTTAGAGTTTTAGATCTATAGCCATTATTAGCCTGTAACTCTTTCTGCATTTATTCATAATAAAAGTGCCTGTAAGTATTACTATTTTAAAATATTTGAATTAATGCTTAACAAAAGAGTGCAGTGTCCTCTTCCTCTGCTTTGAAACCAATGCAGACAAAATGCTAGGAACTGCTGCAGGGAGTCAATAAACTATTCAAACATCAAGATGTTATCATTACAACACGTGTTACTGAATATAACCACTCACCTAAATTCCTTTAATTAAGAAATATGTATTTTCTTTAAAGAAAAAACTCTCACATCCTTTCATTTTCTTTGCCTGATTAGCTCGTAATGAGTGTCAATACCTAGCTGTCTTACATTGTACTCATTTTACCAAGATTTAAATATGAATAAAAAATACCCAGGTTTATCAAGAAATGCAAAATACATTTGTTGCTGTGAGATCTGGCCTGACTCATGAAGATACCCTGCAATTTCATGATGTTTTATTGTGAGAGACTTCATATTTTATTTTATTTATCCTTTTTTAGTCACATTATGCTAATAGTCTCTTTTCAGAAGACACCCAAGGTGGCATTTGCAGGACTATGGGAAATTTGGCTAGGACACAGGAAACTTTAAGTACTACCACTACAAATTCAAACAGAAGGATATGGACCCTTGGTTTAACATCTCATCTCATCTGAAGGACAGCATACTCAGGAATGCAGCCCCCAATTCATCACTGCAGTATCAGCAACTTGAAAATTAATCCAATCACCTGGAGTAGGAATGGAGCCCACACCCTTTTGACCTTTCAGCACCAAAGGCAAGTTTCATTCCTTTATTCATTCATTCTTTCATGCATTCATGCATTTATCTTGTCATTAGCACAGAGGACTAAGGCTATAAACTGTTGATAAGTTGCTTGCTGTAGTCTGAGGGTTTGATTCCCTCAATCTCCACTTGCCTACTATCTGACTCAGTGCTCATGGGCTGAGTTTGAAAAAGGTCCAGGTGGATCAGTGTTCTATCCTGGTTAACAAATAAAGCTATAAAGAAATAAATTTAGGTAAGTAGACTGTGATACAGTAGTCCATGTTCAGTAGTGTCCTTACAAAGTCATAATATGGAAAATATAAATGCTGTACATAAAGTAGCCCAGATACTTGTGAAACATTAGACAGTCTATGGTTAAGTACATGGGCTCAAACAAGCATGTGCCAAAGGCAAATTCTTTATCCAAAACAACCAAGAACGGAGAATAACAAAAATCGAAACAAACATAATTATGCAGTGCCATGTAATATAGAAGTGTCTGCTGTGAAATAAGTTGTTTTTGTTCCTTGCATTGATAATTTAGTGAGTAGATGATGGCACAGTTTGCAGCTGAAATATAAAGAAATGGTATATAGCATTTGAGTAATAGTAACATTAACACATACCTTTTGGGCTAGATTTAAAGGACAATAATGTGGTTTTAGATGTACTGCATAGGGAAGATATTTCCAGACTGTCATCTGGGGTGGGAACATATTTAGAGTAGATACTAAGTTAATGGTGTGTGACTGCAAGAGTGAATTGTTCTACCATGGAGTTGTGTAGTGATCCTGACAAATAACTACGGTAAAGTTTAGCTCTAGAGGCTGACAGTAGATGAGACTGAAGAGTTGATAGATCATAGTTCCAAAAAAGTGGTGTTGCTTTAGCTGGAATGATGTAACGGTGCTTTTGTTCTGGGGAAACTCAGAGGCATAGCTCTCAACCTCTTAGTGCAAAAAGTCTGGACAAAGTGTGATAACCATAACATTTTTCATATTAGTTCCACCCACAACCCCCCCACCTTGCATCCCAAGCCTGTAATGTATGAAAAATTATGTGAATTAGACTTTCACAATTTGTATAAGCATAAAAACAGGTTAATTTTATGTTCTACGAACCTTAATTCAGATGAATGGAACAGCTTGGATTTAATACAAAAACAGAATGTTAGGGTCATGAAACCAAACAAGGGGGGTGGGGTGGTTGTTATGGATGTGTCCATTTATAATGAGAAGAAGCAAAGCATTCTTGACACTGACAATTATAAAGAGGTTTCCCTTAATGAATTAAATGAGGCATACAGGAAAATTCATGGTCCATTAACTGACATATTTTTGGAAAGGAGAATTGATATTATTTTGTATAATTATTTGGACATTATTACTCCCAGAATTCCAGTGTTTTTTTGGTATCCCCAAAATCCACAAGGGGCTTCTTGACCCCCACCCCATGAGGCCTCTAGTGTATTGAAGGGATTCCATAACAGTGGCCTGTGCCCAATACCTAGATTATGAGTTGAAAAAGATTTTGAAATTGGAAACACAGATATGAAAAGATTCCTGGACTTTTTTAGAACATATTAACAGTATACAATATGATGTAAATGACATATTAGTAACTATAGATGTTAGGGACCTGTATAGGTTCATAGGTTCATAGGATCATAGGTAGGTACTAGGCTATCGGCCCTAGGGCCCATACAAGCCTAGCCAAAAAATATACCCTGGCTTTCGCCACCCAAGAAAATTATTTTCCTGTGCCCCTGTCAAGCAGAGCCACAGAAGTGATCCCCGGGGTGAATTTCCCATTTCCCATCCAATCATCAAGATTTTTCTTGAAGAGTGCTAATGAGGAGCTCTGTTTGACATAGATAGGTAGTCTGTTCCAGAGTATGGGAAGTCTCTGGGACAGGAATCTATCCCTCCAGCATGTTCTGTTTATTGTGGTGACAAGGTTTAGGTCCCTAGAGCGTGTAGCTCGGAGGGATTGGGATTTCTTTAAGTGAGGCATGTTCAACAGCTCTGGGTTTGACATAGCTTTGTATGTTAGGCAGAGATCGCCCCTGAGTAGGCGATATGCGATGGAGTAAAGCTGTAGTTTTTTAAGACGGTCTGCATAGGGCATCTGTTTGAGGCCAGTAATCCTCTTTGTGAGGTATTTCTGTGGTCTTTCCAGTTGTTGTAGATGTCTTGTGAGGTACATACCAAAAGGGGCGTTGTACTCTATAATGGGTCTAATGAGTGATGAGTAGAGGGGAACAATGACCTCTTTTTTTCTGGATGAGAATCCTTTTGTAATGACATGAGCCACGTAGAAGGATTTCCTCACCACTGTGGCGATGTTATTATCAAAGGAGAGACGACTGCCCACCTGTCTCACAAGGTCTCTTACCACATTTTCAGCATTAAGTAGACTACCAGATATGTGGTAGTTCATGAGTACAGAGTTTTTGCCAAAGGGGATGACAATACACTTTTTGGCATTGAGCTTCAGGCCATGGCTTTGACACCAGGTATCTGTCTCAGTGAGGCCCTTTTGTAGTTTTTCCACATCGTTAGGAGTTTCGATTATGGCTCCTAGTTTGCAGTCATCTGCAAACTTTGTTAGCCAAAGGCCTTCTGTGTTGGCCTGCACTTCAGAGAAGTAGATACCAAACAGGAGAGGACCCAGGACTGAACCCTGTGGTACTCCACTTGTCACTGGTCTGATGTCGGATTTGGAATCCGCTACTTTCACAGTGTGAGTTCTGTCCATGAGCCAGTTGGCAACCCATCTTGTGACATAGGGATTTATACCTAGTTTAGTGAGCTTATCTATAATTCCAGAGTGGGGGATGGTGTTGAAAGCCTTAGCAAGATCTAGATAAGCTGTGTGAACCATTTTACCCTCATCTATGGCTTTGATAACTGCTTCAAAGAAGTCAATCAGGTTTAGGAGACATGATCTGCCTTTTACAAATCCAAACTGAGTAGGGTCCAGAGTTTGGAGATTACCAATGTCTTTGTTTATGAGCTCCACGATGATACGTTCCATGGCCTTGCAGACCAGGCTCATCAGGCTAATGGGGTCATAGTTCCCAGAGTCCATCGTGGCTCCCCCTTTGTGAAGTGGGATAACCGTCGTGGTGCACCATTCAGTGGGTACAAAGCCTGAGGTGAGGCTATGATTGAACATGGTACTTAGGTAGGGTGCCAGTTCATGCTGTAGTTCATGTGGAACACAGCTTGGGATATTGTCAGGTCCCATGGATGCTGTGTTCTTGGCTTTGAAGAGTGTGTTTTTTACCTGTGCAGCCGTGATTATAGGAACTTTGCATTCTTCCGGTATAGAGATGGGCCCTCTAGGGGGTGAGAGGGGGGTAAAGCTAGCACTGAACCTATCTGCTAGGATGTTGGCAATATCAGTTGGTTCTGTATATTTAGTGCCATTGTGCTGTAACTCAGAGCAGATCTGAGTGTTCCCATTTAGATTCTTGACATAGCTATAGAATGCTTTGGGGTTGTCTTTAGAGTCAGTGGCAATTTTGTTTTCGTAACTAGCTTTGGAGGATTTTATGAGGGATCTCAGCTTCTTACTGAGGTTGACCAGGGAGTTCCTCCAGTCATGGGATTTTACTCTTTTTTGCAACAGTTTCTTTCTTCTGTTGTAGAGTTTGTTTATGGCAGATGACCACCAGATTGGCTTCCTTTTTTTGGAGGATAACATCTTGGTTCTATTAGTGCTTATAAAGTGCATTTGTGCAGGATTCGGTAGTCATACCTCTATGTCCATCTGCATGGGCATCATGAAGTTTGCCACTTCTGTCTTAAGAAGTATGACGTTGGCTTTGGAGAAGTTTTTTATGATGGTTTCCCTAATTGGGGGTGGGATGTGGATGTCTAGGCTGATTAGCTTGTGGTCGGATCTGACCAATGAGGAATTGACCTCTGGTGTGGAACACCAGTTTCCCATGTTGGTAATGACCAGGTCTAGGATATTTCTGCCCCTGGTGGGGGTGTGAATAAGTTGATCCAAGGCATTGGAATTTATGAATTCTAGAAAACGTTGAGCAAAAGAGTTGGTACATGAGTAGTTTTCCCAGTTAATGGTGGGGTAGTTGAAATCGCCCATTATTAGGGTGTTGGGTTGTACCCTAATACTTTCCAGTGTATCAAGAAATGAGGAGTGTGAATCCTGGGGCATGGTGGGGGGTCTGTAGCAAGCTACAATTTGGATTACGGTCTTGCCCAGAGTTAGTTGCACTTGGATAATCTCGGATGCATTATGCTGTGCAACTAGCCTGGAGGTGTGGATATCCTTAATGAATATGGACACACCTCTGCCTTTAGTGCGTCGTTCTGGGTTAGGTGGCTGAAAGGGGTGGTATGAATTGTAGCCTGGTAATGCAGGGGTGCTCTCTGGAGCTTTGAACCAGGTCTCTGTCACTGCACAGATGTCAATATTCTCCATTTGAAGGAGTGCCTTGAGTGAGTGCATTTTGAGGTTTAGACTTCTAGCATTGAGTAGCATTACCCTCAGATTTTGCTTGCTTGTACCTGTTATGGTGGTGAATTTGTCATTTGAACCTTGCCTAAAAAAGGCACTATAGGAGTGGCAAGACCCTTAGCCAGTATCCGGAATCCTAAGGGCGACAGGTGCAGGCCATCTCTGGCAAAGCATTGTGGTCTGTCGATAATGTCGTCCCAGGCAGACAAATACTGGATCCCCTTAGAATGACGCCAGAAGCTTAGCCAATCATTTTGTCCTTGTACTGTGGTATCATTCTGGGTGATGGCAGGATGCTACTCAGGGTTAGGGTCATACCTGCCTGGGATACAAGATCGGAGAGCTCCTCCATGTCTCTTTTCATGTAGTCCAGGGAGGTACGTCTCAGGTCATTCACACCAACATAGACAATGACAGTGTCATATTTGTACTTATTGTGGAGTAACCTGAGTGCATGCATTATGTGGCGGATCCTGGCACCTGACAGGCAGCTGACAGCTGTATACAGTTATCACACATACTATTGGGTTATATTGAGTTAATGCGATGTTACTGGAACACAAAATTGACCATGACAAGATTAATCTTATTTTGGAATTGTTAGAAATGGTTTTAACTAACAACTTTATTTCTTTTAACAACAAATATTACTTGCAAACGACTGGGATTGTCATGGGGTCAGCTTGTGGAGGGGTGTATGCAAATACTGTCATGGCATACTGGGAGAGGCAATTTGTATTCCAGTCTGTCTATTATTCCCATATAAAAACATATTGCAGGTTCCCAGATCATATTAATTTAATATGGAAAGGACCTTTGACTATATTAGAACAATTTTTAGACTATATTAACACCACGACTACTTTGTTACATTTCACTTGAATAGTTAATTTTGATCACATGGATTACTTAGATGTCCACCTCTTTAAGGATGAAATGCATGGTAGGTATGCAACTATGATTTATAGGGGAAAAAAAATTCTAATTATTTTCTGCACTATAGCAGCTCACACCCTGAGTATCAAAAAAGATCAGTTGTCAAAGGACAACTTGTAAGAGCTGCTCGTATGGTGCCTAGAGAAGAAGATTTTATGGCAGAATGCACTAATGTAAAATCCATGTTTTTAAAAAGAGCACATAGCCAGTAGATTTAGTAAATGAATTAATAAATGTAGTGACTAAAAAGAGGGAAATAAGTAATTTCAAACTTATCATTAACAATGACACTTCATACTGTAATTCTGTGAATCTCAATGTGATGGTGTCAGAGACAACAGCTGACACTCGCAAGATCAAAATATCCACAGGAAAGACAGTGTTGCTTTCTTGAGATCATTGATTATCACTTATAGTTCTGATTCTTACAGCCTGAAGTGGATTCTTAAGAAAAACTGGGATATTCTGATGGAGGATTTCAGCATCAGAACCCAGTGTGGTGATAAATGTATAATAACGTATAGGAAAGGCAGGAATTTGAAGGACCTTTTTAGGAATAGACAAAGCCCCAGGGTGCATGGCTGCTTTGGCATGCACAAATGTGGGGCATGTAACTGATGTCACAAAATTAAAACAGGGGACACATTTCCTGTAAAAAACTTTGAATATTCTATTAAGGGGAACTATAATTGTTTTTCAAAAGCAATAGAATACGTGGCAATTTGTGACCTATGTTCAGTGTTTTACATAGGTAAAACTGAAAGGAAATTCAGCCACATAATTTATGAACATGAGTATGCTATTAAAAAGAAAAATTTGAATAATTCTCTGGCCAGAAATATTCAAGATAATGTTGAGCATAATTTTAGGTTTATGGCTGTTGACCATGTAGACATCCATGATAAAAGAGCATGGGGGTTGCATTTAGAACTCAAAGAATTAAAATGGCTGATTTCCTACAGGCTGATAGGTGGCCAGGCATCAGTGAAAGAATTTCAATTACCCTAGTGCTAAAATTGAAGGCCCTTCAAAGAAATAAAATTTTAGAAGTAATATAAAATACAAAATGTAGTGCCTTTTGATACCTGGCTTGTATTTTAGTGATTCTATACTTGAGTGTCAGTTCATATTTGTCGATATATATATATATATATATATATATATATATATATATATATATATATATATATATACACACACACACACACACACACACACACACACATATATATCTATATATATAGTATTTATTAATAATAATGGACTTTTAATGTTGACTTTTTATTGGACTTTATAAGGCTGACTTTTTATTCAAGTGCATTGTTAACTTGACATATTGTTGTCATTTTTTATAATGGTGTATATATGTAGTGTCATCAAAATTTTAGACAGGGAAACTGAGGGGTTTATTTTATTCAAGTTTTCATCCAATCGGATGAAGTGGAGTACTATTTAAGTGTGTGATTAATTTGTGTCTGTTGTCTGATGAAGTTTACACTGTCTAAATGAAAGCGCTTATGTATTTATTTTATTTCTGAATAAAACTGAAGCTTTTATTTTGGCGGACTTTTGGTGTTGCTTCTAGTTTTGAGGACAACTGCACTGCCTTTGCTTTCTTTAGTTTGTAAATGGAAGAGTTTGCTTACTGAAAGGTTTGCCTACCATGCTAAATGATCCCTGCACTTTTTGACAGGAATATTGAGAGGCTCTGACATCTGATTCCATTAAACTGTGAATGACCAGTATACTACGTTCATGTAGAAACTGTCACTGTGACTATATAAAATTGTGCCATCATGAGCCACAACATTCTGAGTTACCGTGACAACTTTATTCTGCAGAATTTGTTGAACCACTGATTGGATAGGTAGACTTCACTCCTAAGGATGAAATATACAGCAGGAGAGGGTGTCCTTCATACCTCTCAAAAGTCCATGATTTTGACTCATGTTTTTGTCTTGCCCCTCATAAAGCTTTTAATTTTCTGGTAAATCACTAAGGTTTAAAGTTGGTCATTAATGCCAAACATTACATTTTCAGAATTGTTCTTCAGAAAGCATATGTCGAAGCAAAGCCTGCTATTCTAAAACATTTTAAGTGAACTAGGTAATGCCCAAGAATTTAGGTCTTTGTCACCCATTATTTTTTACATTATCTCTGATTCTTGAGTTAAGCATTTGAGAGCTGTGGTGTCCATCATACAATGGATGAATGTAATGGACTACATGGGCATCAGCTGTAATTGTGTCATTTTTGCCCTTAGTGATTGTAAAAGAGAAAAATGATAAGTTCCTTGTAGCTATGAGATGCTCCATGAGATAGTCATTTAGGTACAGAAATACCCAGATCCCCCACAACTTGAGATGTACTGCAACCACTACCATACATTTTGTAAAAACTCTTGAGGCTAAATTTATACCAACTAGAAAAAAAAATGAAACATGCAATGACTGGAGAGAGACAGAGACATAGGACCTCATGGACACTTTCAATTCTTATGTGCAGATAAGCATCCTGGATGTACAAATAGGGGTCTATATTATATCATCGAATGCTTACAAAAGCGAACAATGATTAATCGACCCCATGTAAGTAAAAGCTTACAATTTTGAAACCTCAGAACACAGATTTTTTTCCCTTGGAAAAAAATCGCTATTCCCAAAAAAAAAAAAAAAAAACTCTAAAACATTACATAAAGTGGGGGGCTTCACCCCCACACCCCCCGACATGGGAGGCTGCACCCCCCACACCCCCCTATTTAAATATACCAACTCCGAGATCATACTACAGTGCCAAAAATGGCAATGTAATGGAAGCGGCCAAGCAAATTCTTTCCCAGGGAAAGAATTCGCTTAGAAGCCACTTCGCTATTTTGCCTTTTCGTTCTTTTCCATTTGATCAAGACTCATTCAACAAAATGCATCTGCAATCACGTAATAGGAACCCACAAATAGCACATCCAGTCTCTGCTTTACAGACATAGCAGTATGGCTTGCACTGTGACTACTCAAAAGGGGGGGAGGAGCTTTCTAACTTGTCTTCCCCTGCGATGTGCCTGAAAATGGTTCATCTAGATCACTGATCTACCCCATTTACCAAATTCATAAGTAAATATACAAATAAATAAATAAATAATCAAACTAGCAGCATAAGTTCCCTTTCTCAGAAGTTTATATTGAGTGAAAAGTATGCTAACAATTAAAATAAATGGGCAAGAGTGAGATATATTTCTTCACTGATGTTAGCATGGTTTTGGTAAGAGGGCCAGAATTAAAGGTACCTCTGTAAAAGATGGCAATGGAACTTCATATGTAGTTAATGAAAAACAAGAATAGGAATGGTCCTAAAATGAACCCTTGTGGCCGTGTGTGTCTGTTGGTGGGATGCAGAAAGTATGAGGACACCTATAACACACGGTTTTGGTATTTGTTTAGGAATGATTTGACTGTGTCACTTAAATTGTAAGAAAAAGTACTACTCCACACAGTCAAAACTTTTAATAAAATGACAAAGCTTTCTGATAAAACTATCCTTCTTCAATGTCTTACCTTTTCTTAAGTTATCAAAGACAACTGTCAAGATATTACCTTAGTACGTGTTTTACAACACATTGGCAGTGAATGAGAGAAGGACAGTGCAGGTACTGCACCTTTTATGGAAGCCAATGCAGATAGGGAAAGAGCGGATTGTTTTAGTCAGGTAGGTAACTGAATGACTACGGGATTTTGTAAGAGTTTGGAAAGGATAGATAAAATGGATATAGGGTTATATTAGTTAGGTAAAGAAGGTTTTGATATTTATTGTGGTGGAATGATTATTAATATGGATTTACCACTGCTCAGTGACTGCAAACTGGATAATGTTTTATCTCGTTCATTTCGACATGGTAAAATTGAAAAGCCCAATCACTGTTTTTACAGAAAATCACTTCTGGTGCATCTTCTAAGTATTTGGCAGAACACCTTATGGTGCTGGGGGTGTGAGGCTTACCCTCATTGAACTTTGAGTCTTGCCCCTTGCTAAAATTCTTTCTTTTAATTTTTTTACATTTGGATGAATTCCCAACACTGGTGTTCGATGAGTAGGTTCCATACCAAGCTGTAACATTATGAGTTATGGTGGAAGCATTCTCCCATAAGGCAGAGAAATAGCCAGCACTGGGGGATATGTATATGATGTGTTTTTCTAGGATAGAAATGAACATGTTACCAGCATGTTTGAGTTTGTAGAAAAGACAATCACAGGCTAAGCAGTCATAGGGCTTAATTTTTTCTGCATTTTATTATTTGTTGAGACAGTAATAGGGCAACAATTGACTGGAATCTGTGCAATGATGACTGTGCCTGTTATGGGATGCATGTGGGAATTATGTTCTGTGCCTTATATATCTATATCTTTAATTACAAATTGTAAGAGCAAGCTTTTTAGTAGTTTTATGTGTAATGGCAATGGAATCACTTTCTGCATTGGAGTTGTTTGCTATCTTGTCACAGCAGAAAAGAATTAGTTCTTTCCATAGCTTTTAGGAATTAATATAACTAGCTTTTGCAGTAAGAATTCTTTTTTTAGCCTTCTTTACTAATCTCTTGCATTGGTTACTTTTACAGAGTTGACAGGTTTGTGAGCCTGCATAAGAACACAAAATCAGATGTCATTATTGAAGTTCATTTTTACTTAGTTTATAAAAGTGTGTGTGTGTGTCTGTGTGTGTGTGTGTGTGTGGGGGGGGGGGGGTGTTGTATGTTTAACCTTGGTGGGAAGTTTTTTTTTTCATCAGAGACCATTTGTTACTAAGGAAAGCAAAAGTTTGCTGGAGGTTTTCTTACTTAAAATGCAGTAAAAGATGACTTTAGAGATATGTAGGTGACTAGATGTGCAATAACCGGTAATGAAATCATTGTGGACACAAAAGGGGGAGAAGGACTTGTTTCAAGGGTCCATATGATAACCTGCACTCACAATAAAATGCAAAGGGAGAAGATTTTTAATTTTATATGCAAGTCATCTGCATAATGTCTTCTTCACATGCCCTAAATCTTAAAACTTTTACCTGTAACAGGAATGTCCAGAACATAAACAATTCTAAGTAAATATACATTTTTATTCTTTTAAGTCAGTTAATTTCTCCAATAGTTTGGGTTCCTAATACCTTGATGGAAATGGACCCTATTTCCAAATTAGGCTATGATTAGAGTCTGTGAAATTCGTATTGCTTCAGTCTTTGATGTTGACCAAGAGTGCTCTTCTCAGCAACCACAATGTGCCCAGAATTGTCTCCTTCATGACTTCATATGGGGTTAAATGTACTGGTAGCATACTTAAGTATGACTAAAAACTGTTTTATTAGTCCTGTTATTTGTACTAGTATTGGAACTGTTTGAGTATCTTTCTTCCATGTTGCTGCATATCTCTGTAAATAAGACACTGTAATCAATGGTTGTAGCAATTTCAGTGATCAATGCTACTTTTGTCTTTTTTTCTTGAACTACTATAATTGGTTTTCCTGCATCTATTTTTTAACTGTTGATAATAGGTCATCCCATATGATAAAATTTCATCATTCTCTATAATGCTTGTGGTTCATGTTTCCAATGCTTCTCATCTGTGTCAATATTAAAGTGTTTGCACAATCTCTAATGCAGCAGTCTTTCCACAATTATTGTGCCTTTTTGTGTACAGACCCTCAGCCAAGAGTATATCACACCCTCCAGTGATATGTGCAACTGTTTCCAGTTCTGTTTTACAGAACTTACTTTTGCCTGTTTCTCCCACTTGTTCTATAAACTAATGTGTATGTAGTCCACTTAGTCAACCATTATTAGGCTTTCATGTTTTGGATTCCATTCAACTTTCCCTAGCCATTGCTTTGTCAAGTCTTAGTAAACATGGAGTTATTCCAGGAGATCTCCATATTTGCCATTTTTTTCCTCTCATCTAATTGTTTTCTTTGTATTCTTTCTATTGTTTTTGGCACTCTCATTTACTGTCTGATTTTTTTAGTTTACTTCTGGTTCGGTTTCCATTCCTGCTTCATTCCCAAATGCTTCTGTTAAACCTAGCAAAGATGTCATCTTAGATTTCTGGTTTTCATGCTGTAGAATGTTCACTATTTTTTGGGGTCCCACAACTGCAGATCTATACATGTAGTCAGTTTCAAGTATGCCTCTGCTTCCTTCAGAATCAGAACAAGGGATTTTTAATCTCGATATGTACTGTTTTTTCAGTCATATTTGACAAGCATGGAGTGTTTTTCTTGTTTCCTTGTCTAACTGGTTCAGTGATGTTTGTGGCCAGTTAATGGGTCTATATTGCAACATTGAACGCTTAAAACAGTGAACGATGTTACATCGACACATTTTCAGCGAAAGCTAAAAATGTCGAATCCGAAGAACAGCGATTTCTTTCCTAGGGAAAGAAATCACTGTTCCAACCCCCACAAAAAAAACACATTACACATTTCCAAACACATACACACATACCCAGTCCTAATTATACCCCCCAAAAACTAGTAAACAACTAAATACACATATGCACATAACCCAAACATACATTTAATGAAAAGAAAACAATAAACATTTTAAACCATATGCACTTACCTTAACCCGAACCCTAACCCTAAGGTCAGTAACTCTCGCACATTCACATAAACAGCTCCAAACACATACACACTTACCTTAACCCTAACTCTACCCCCCAAAACAAAAGTAAACAACTGAAAACATGCACACGGAACTCAACCATACATTTAACATAAAATATACAGCAGTAAACACTTTCATACATATGCACTTACTTTAACCCGCACCCTAACCCTAAGGTCAGTAACTGTTGCACAGTCATGCACGGGAGCTATACCGGACAAGAGATCACACTACACTTCAGAACACAGCAAAACAACGAAGTAGTCAAGCAACTTCTTTCCCAGGGAAAAATTTAGCTGAACAGCCACTTCGCTGTTTTGCCTGTTTGCTGTACATGTGTCGACGAAAATGCATTCGACATAATGTGTTTTTGTTAAACTCATAGGAACCCCAGTTAATCACATCAAAGCTACAAGATAGAACAAGACGAGCAAATTGATTTATAGCTTGGAATTTTTCCTGGCTGTTAAAGCAGTTTTCCTTGTTATAGTAACAACAACGAAACAACAGGATACTGGAACAACACACAGCTTGATATCCAAATAGGCATCCACCATGAATAAAGAAATATAAAAGCTTTTCTTCATGAATGAACAGGCAAGCGCTTTCATCCATATAGGGCTTTATCAGATCATGAAAATCACTATGAATCACCTCAATTTATAAGACCAAGCTGAGGGAACACAGTTAATGACTCAGCAGCAAGGAGGAAAACAGTTTTCCTTGAAATGAAATGAAGACATACTGTCAGCAATCTCATTCCTAACCTCTGCCACCTGTGAACGAAAAATTTATTAACAAACTCTGCAAAACTAACTTACATAAAACCAAAAATAACAGTTCAGATCTCACAGTCTTTGCTTGCAAAACTCACACCACTGCCATATTATCCAAATTAAAAATTACCCTCTTTCCCCTCAGTTGCTCTTGCCAAACTACCAATGCAACCAAGGTTGGCATTAACTCCAAAAAGACAACATCCCTTTTCCACTCATCCTTCCAGTCTACTGCCCAATGAGCCACCAACCATTCCCCTTCAAAAAAAAGTATCCATTTCCAATACCCCCAGCTGCATCTGTAAACAACTGCAGCTCCTCTTGACCAACCCAATCCATCTGCCAAAAAAGACACCATTAATCTGCTCCAAAAATGACAACCAAAGTGCCAAATCAGCCCACATCAACTTGTTAATTCTGACCCAATGATATTTGCTCTTCCCTCCTTTTAACAAAAAGGCCACTGACCAAACATACAAAGTATGCCCTGGATGAACTACCCAAAATGCAAAATTTAGAAGCCCTAAAAGTTTCATAACCTCCCTAATCTACACCTTATTCTTGCCCACCACCTGTGCAGTCTTTTCCTTCATTTGAGCTATCTTATCAGCCAGTAAGCAAAACAACCCAGATTCTGCATCCACCAATAAACCCAAGAAACTCAAAGCCTTAGCCTGGCCTTCCAACTTCTGCCTAGTCAACTGGACCCCAACCCATCACATATTCTCAAAAACTCATCCAAGTAATGTAATGTCCTCTGCATATCCATCCTGCTGCTACCAAACCCAATGAAGTATAGTGCTAAATGTCTCAAAAGTAGTACAGGCTTCTGAGCATCCCATTGGCATAGTCATATCAAAGTAAAATTTGTTCCCAACTACCATGCCTAATAATGGCACTCCTCCTCCCATACTGGTAAAAGGTGAAAAGTGGATTCAATGTCCACCTTCACTACCCATGGATGCACAAAGTGTGAGCATAAACTATTCATATAAATCTTAGGAATGCTGCTGTCTTAAGTTGGTTGATATACTGACAGACATGTTTGTAAGTCTCTCACCATCAGTAAATATACATCAAAGAGGACTGGCTGTGGAAGCCCAATTGATCTTGCAGTCAAACTTATCATTCACACTTGCAAGCCCTTAGCAGGTAACACTTCTAAATGCTCATTCTTGCACTGCTAGTGAATGTGTACATGGGTCTATATCATGACATTGAAACCACAAATGGCCGTTTCCACACATGGAAACAAGTCATTTGGAAGTTACATGGATTATGCCCTTTTTACAATGTACAGTGATCTTGGAGTTGGTATATTTAGTTAGGGGGTGCGGGGGCACAGCCCCCCACATCAGTGGGAGAGGTGGGCGAAGCCCGCACTTGATTTCTGTTTAAAACTTTTTTTTTTATTTTGGCCAATGGCATTGTTTCCCTGTGTGGAAATGGCCATTTGAGATTTTTACACTTTGATATTTAGAGATCGACCTATAGGTATTCGACTACCTAAGGTTTCGATCTCATAATATAGACCCATGCACACAAGTGTGTAGGTCATTACACCATGTTCCCCTTCCCTGTACTTAGTGCAGATTGTGGAATTCATGAATGCTAATGAGTGCATACCTCATTTGCATACTCATAGTGCTGAGAGGGCTGAATCTGCACTATATAAAGCTATTCATGTAGGTAAAGAGCTTGTATCATTGTAAGGGAGACTGTTTGGGTCCAGAGAGCTCACTACTGCTATTTGCTTTGTATTTCTAGTTTAACAACTGACTTGCTGCAAAAAATGTTGGTGTTCTTTATAGACTGATGTATTTTTAACCCTAATGATGGATTATACTTCACAATGCATGTATTAGTTTACTATCTGCATTTTTCTCACTAGCTGTTGGCATAGCTATGTATATCTATTATTTCTTGACCAAACATGTTTCAAAAGAATGCTACCTGACACTTAATAGAATGATTAATTCTGGGAAGCTGATCACTTAGTGCAGAAGAGTGTTGTATTACTTATGAACAAGGTCAGGGGTTTTTGCATTATTAGCAAACATAATTGTGTTAAGCCAGTGATGTATAACTGGCTGCCCTCCACAGAAGTGGGTATCTCACAAATAAATTATCCATTTTCTCCTCAAAGGTGAACATATTTTTTGTTAATGCTATAATGTACTACAGAGTTACAGAAATGTTTATCCTCTTAGCAATTTTTTGAATTCCTTTCTTTGTTTGCTGGGGAGGAGCAAAGTCTGTAGTAAGTTGTATATACTAAATTGGAGACTTACTTTTTAATTTATTTTGTACATGATGGACTGATACAGCCATATATATTTGTTTTGTTAACAATCATGTTTGGGTTACTGATGTATTTTTTTTTCCTTTTTTTCTTTCATCTCATACAGGACTATGGTGCTAAAGATATCTGTACCCCATAAACTGCCATATGGTGATGCTGAGAAAGAAGTGATCATTCAGGCACTACAACACCACAGAGCATTGCTGTTAGAGAGTTGCAGAGGTGACAAGTCTTCCCATGACCATAACTGGAAGCAGGTGGTCAACCATGTGAATCCAATTGGAGGTCATGGGTGTACATATTCAAAATAAGACATAGGGACAGGGATATGAACAAACAGGCCAGATGTGTGGCAGCAGCAATTGCCTAGGAATGTATGGCTACTAAGAGTGTTCCTGCTACAAAATCAGCAATGACTAAAACAGAGATGTTCCTGTCCACTTTCAGAGATTTAGACAACTCAGCAAGGGTTCACACAGAATCACTGATGTTGGGGCTTACATGGAGACAACCCAGGTGTCTCTACTGGAATACTTCCAGGTATGCTATATAATTAAATAATTCTCATTATGTATGTATATATATATATATATATATATATATATATATATATATATATATATATATATTACAAATAGATACATAGAGACACAGTGAGAAGGGTGGGATAGAAGAGATATTCAGGGAGAGAGAGAGAGAGAGAGAGAGAGAGAGAGAAAGGGTGGGAAGTCAACTGGACAGTAAGGTTTTGTATGATATGTGTCTTATTATGCAGCTGTAAAAGGAATTTATTGTGTCATTTGCTTTGTCATGCTTATCATCCATGTTTCTTCGCTGTTTCTTATACATAGGTACATTTATCTCACTTTTTGTATGACCACATGCACACCTTTTATACTCCTATTAATGTATTTAAGGTAGATTTAGGGGTAACTGAAAGTTATTTGTTTTCATTGCATTAGCATTTCTTAATGTTTAATATACATTTCACGAACACACATTTAATTATTTCTTATTATATTTTTCTTTGTTGTGTTGAGTACTAATTATCATAGGTGATCCTGCCAATGGCACTGTGGAACTCTTACCACCTGATTTTAGAGTATCAGTGCCCTCTGATGATGATGGCAGCAATGAAGAGGCACAGTCTGTGGGTGCAGATGGTCATTCTGACACTGAGGTTGTGCCTCCCACATCCCCTGCCCTTATCTTGGACACAATCGGTATGTATATACAGACCCATGACAGAGGCCTCAGATGTAGGAGAGGTTGAAAGTGATCAGGCTAGTGTGGTTACTCCAGTTGCAGAACTGATTGAGTCTTCTCATAGCCAACATGAGGGTGAGGTGTCACACAGCTGGGGTGTTAGAGATGCTCAGAGGATGCCTGCTGCCCATTCTCCTCCTGAGGTTGGTGTGTCAGTAGATGCCACATGATGTATATGTTGGGCTGTCACAGAGGCACAGGAATGTTCAATCAGGGACTCAGAAGAGATAGTGACAGTATTAAATGTTGTGCTTTATGACATGCAAGACTGTATGAACTGTGTTGGTGACTACTTGGGCAGGATAAATGTTAGAGGAAGGAAAGATGAGTCAGGGAGATATACGGGGATAGTGGTCTATGTGTGTGTGTATATGTGTATGTGTGTGTCTGCACACACGTGTGTGTATGTGTGTGTGTGTGGGAGGGTTTGAATGTGCACTTGTGTGTTGAAGAGTGACTGGGGGGCTGGGTGATAACAATTCCTAAATCAGTAGCAATTAAATACAGTGATCTGCACATCAAGGTAATAAGAGCAATTCAGAGACACACAAATTAGTCAATAATGATGTCTTTATACACTGTAGCTAATGTGTAGCTGAATTACAAAATACTACATCATGGGAACATATGGATTGGGCAAATCCATTTCATGAATTCCAGGTTTGGTTCATATAGTTTGACAAAACATGTGAATAACTTAAAACAATAGATGATCTTTGAGCACTAAAGACACCAAAGGTGTTTAACATTATCAACAATCAAATATAATTTGTTTGAATATGCCAATCATTTGTTTTTACCTGGATAAGAAAAGTACCAAAGTGAGCAATTCTCATATTTTCAACATACAAGTAAAAAAACAACATTAAAATGAGAGCAATTACTAAACAAAAAATACATCAAGTGTTATTTAGCATCCCTGTTTCTCTAAAGTAATTATTTCATTTTCAATCATTTTTTTATTTGAATGTAAATCAGGGAAAGAAATAACATAAGTTTCAAAAATACAAAATTTGTGGTATATTTAAAATTAATAAAATCTCATTCAAAGAAAATTGCTGTGTAAAACACACACACATGCATATTTACACATACACATGTTTATGCGGGCACACCTGGATACATACATAAACACACACACACGTACAGACACACACAAACACACACACACACACACACACACACACACACACACACACACACACACACACACACACACACACACAAAACACAAAGCACACATAATCTCATAAGTCAGATACCAAAAAAGCCAGCCTGTAAAATTTGGTTCTATCATCAAACATTTTTATATATCTTGAAATCAATATATCTTGAGATCAGGAAATCTTGATGAGTGGATGGGAAATAGAAAATTCACCCCGGGGATCACTCCAGTGGTTCTACTCGACAAAGGCATTGGCAACTAAGGTTGGGTGGCACAATGCCAGGGTAATCCTATGAGCTAGGCTTGTAAGGGCTCCAGGGCTATTAGCCTAGTACACACCTATGAACATGTGAACCTATGCTCTGTAAATTTCAGAGACCTATATGTCACTGAATGAAACTCATCAAATGTCAGTTTAGTGTATGTTAAACTGATGCACAGCAGGTCAGCATAAGTCCTTCAACAATGTCAGATCATAGGGTTAATTAAAATTATTAACCCACCTAGTAAAAAAAATGGAATGAAAAATATACATGCACATCTGCATTTTAAAAATAAAACAGTAATCACTACCTAGCTAAGGAAAATAAAAAGCAGTCTTCAGAATGCAGGTTGCATATCACCTACATGCAAACATTGAGCTTACAAACCATACACACACACACACACACACACACACACACACACACACACACACACACACACACACATAAACCCATGATTCCACTGGTAATAAGGAAAAGTAAAATGCCCTGTCCAAAATCATTAGTACTTGTGTAACCAAGTGAAAAAAACTTTATCATCCACAGAAATGCCATAAAACCAATACATAAGATATAAGGTACAATTCATATAATAAACACAGTAAACATAAACAATACATAAAACACCAGAACCCAAACAAACATGCTGATACCCATATCAATAACAAATAATAACAGAATAAAACTCTCCATAATATACATTAGTCACATTGAAATCTAGAAATAAGCTGCTTCTACTGTCCCAGCAAGTGGTTTTAAGCAGTATGAGAGATCAGCACAAAACTGACAGCTGTACACCTGCCAGGCTCCTGATATATCCTATGGCTGTTAGTACAGAAGCTATGCTGTTTTCAACAAACACATTGTTGACTATTGATCACTCCTTTGTTCAGGTTTCTGTTGTACATATTAGAATCATTATATGATTTATATAATGTTCTATTTAATGCAAACTGTTAATTTACTTGGGTAGTAAAAGATATGTCAAGTTGCCAGGATTACAGACTCCTAGCTTACATTTTGGTTGTGCGTCTTCATTCAAAATTCTTTCTGCTAATGGCAGACAGTAGCCTTTTCCACTTAACAGAGAATTAGTTTATTTATTTTTGTTTTACAGGTGATGCTTAATGCCTTATTTTATATATCCTTCTACACTTGGTAAAGTGCTGTAATGCTGTGCAATGGGTGAACAGTTAGGTTTTCCATACATGGGTGAAAATGTAGACTATTGACAGTTTTCCAGAAATCAATATGCCACTGTCGGAAGTGTTTGCAATCCTGTCTTTGACTGTGATTCTTAAACAAGCACTGAGGGCTTGAAAAGCCCTAATAATTAGTTCCCTGCACAAGGTAGTTGACAGCTAAGAAGACATGCACTGCACATTGTCTTAGAATCACCCACATTATTTAAATGGTCACTACACATGCTAATTATCACTGTGCTATACAATATTTGTCTATGTAACCCAGTCCATGTCTGACATTAAGAACTATGCTGACCTTTCAGTAGGTGGTATACCATTAAACAGGGATCACTGCAGTACCAATTTTGTTTGGGGGAAGAGGAAGCTATACCTTCCACCTCAACACAAGCTAGTGAAAAAAGTAACACAGAATTAGGAGACTTATACATTAACCACATAAACTTTAAAAATGCACAATGGGAAAACAAAAAATTAAGTAGAGCAAGAAGGTTGCAGAAGAAGATAGCAAAAAAGATGTTCCCAATACATTTTAATCATATTTTGAATTAAAATATGATCTCATGTATAGAGTAAGTAAAGCAGAGGAGGAAATTCTACATTAGGTGTTAGTGCCAAAAACCTTATACAGCACCGGTACTGAAGTTAGCACATAGTAAACTGTTAAAAGGTCACCAGAGGATGGTCAAAAACTAAAGCAAGAATGCTTCTGAGATTTTATTGACCAGGAATATTGCATGTCTGTATTTTTGTCCATAATGTCAAAAAGCTGCACCCCATTTTGGATTTAAAAGTCCACTGATTCTGATGCCTGTAAGTACCACTTGAGAGCATTGTTATGGACATAATGAGGCCACTAGTAAAACTTAATAATAGATAACAGTAAATACTCCTAAAAATGAACTATACAACAGTTCCAAAACTTGCACCATTGCACAAAGCTAATGCTAAGTCTATTGCACAAACAAAATGGTACTCTTAATTTTCTAGAGTGGGTATCCATAAAGAGATGCTTACTGACCAAAGCTTGCCATTTACATCAGGTATATTGCATCAGTTTTGCCAGTGCTTTAACATAAAGCACTTAAAAATGTCAGCCTACCATCTGCAGACTGATCATTTTGAAGAGAGGTTAAAAAAATAATTGATGCAGTTGGTAAGAACTCGGACCATTTGTTTCCCCCATCTAAGCAAATGTACTGCAGACATTCCACAGGTCTGTCAGATACTGGAGAAGAGAAGAGAAGAAAAGAGAAGAGAAGAGAATATAAGAGAAGAAGAGAGGAGAGAGGAGAGGAGAGGAGAGGAGAGGAGAGGAGAGGAGAGGAGAGGAGAGGAGAGGATACTTAAAAGCATACTAGAATAACATATTTATTTACAGGAGAGACTAAAGCTGGTCATGCCTGTAGTAAAGGAACATATGCAGAAATTACAAGTGATGCAACAAGTCCATAATAAGAATGCCAGATTTAGAGAATTTATTCCATGAGGCCAGGAATTAATATTAGTACCCTTTACTGACAACAAATTTCTGGCTAAGTGATAAAAAGTCTTTGAAGTCACTGAAAGACTAAAAGCAGTGATCTACAAATTTGCATACAATATTTCTGATGTATACCATCCATACAGCTAAAATGTGAAAAAGTGCCACTGCTAATGGAACAAGCAACAAGAAAACATTACATGGTATAATTCTGAAATTAAGTTTTATCACATAAATAACCTACTTCTTCATTCACAGGTGTTTCACTTCTAGAACAGGTAAAAAACTTGGTGAATATTTTCTATTTGTTTCCTCACTTAACTAAAATAAGATTAAAAGCAACAGTCACCACAAAGATCAGAAGTAATCAAACATACTCAGAGAACACTCTGTCATGGCAAAAAATGCCTACATTTTAGAGACATCAAAACTGATGAACAAACAAATTAGACTTTTTGTTATAGGTTCATAGGTATGTACTGGGCTAATGGCCCTGAGGCCTTTACAAGCCTAGCTGTAGGATTACCCTGGCATCGTGTCACCCGACCTTAGTTCCCAGTGCCTCTGTCAGGTAGAGCCACTGGAGTTATCCGTGGGGTGAATTTTCTACTTCCCATCCCCTCATCAAGATTTCTCTTGAAGAGGGTCAGCGAGGTGCTCGCTTGACAAGTATGGAAAGTCTATTCCATAGCATTGCAGTCTCTGGGTTATGAATCTGTCCCTCCAGTATGTTCTGTTGATTGTGGTAATGAGGCTGAGGTCTCTTGAGCATGTGGTGCGGAGGAATTTGGATTTCTTTAGATGTAGCTTTTCTAACAGAGCTGGGTCAGACATTGTAAGTCAAGTAGAGATTGCCTCTAAGTAGGCGAGATGAGACAGAGAATAGTTGTAGTTTTTTGAGTCTGTCCATATAGGACAAGTTTTAAGGTCTAGGATCCTCTTTGTGAAGTACTTTTGCAGCCTCTCCAGTTGCTGCAGGTGTCTAGTGAGATACATGGCAAATGGGGCATTGTACTCAATGATTGGCCTAATGAGCGAAGAGTAGAGGGAGACAATGACCTCTTTCTTTCTGGATGCAAAACCCTTAGTAATGAGATGTGCCACATAGAAGGACTTTCTGACCACAGTGGCAACGTGGTGATCAAAAGAGAGGTTGCTGTCACCTGTGTTCCCAGATCTCTTATAACGCCTTCTGCATTCAGTGGACTACCATCGATGTGGTAATTCATGGGAATCTCAAATGAGATGATGACACATTTTTTTGGCATTAAGCTTAAGGCCATGGTTCTGACGCCAGTCGTTGGTCTCAGTGTGGCCGTTCTGTAGGATGTCAACATCACTTGGGGAGTTAATAATAGCTCCAAACTTGCAATGATCTGCGAACTTTGTCAGCCAGAATCCCTTCATGTTGGCCTGGACTTCAGAGAATTAGATACAAAACAGGAGAGGACCCAGGACCAAACCCTGTGAGACTCCACTCGTGACTAGTCGGCAGTCTGACTTGGAATCAGCTACTTTCACACTATGGGTTCTCTCTGTGAACCAATTTGCGATCTACCTAGTGATTTATTTATTGCATTTGTTAACAGGGGAAGTCCACTGGGCCAAGAAAGAGCCCATTTTCAGTGGAGGCCCAGTTAGAAAAGCTCCACATTACTATATAACAAAGTGAAATATTTATACATAGAACTAGGTATGTTGACATTATTTTTACATTCAAACAAGTAATAAAGTTAATAGCAACAGCAGTAATAATATTTACAGTCAAAGAGTAGTATAATGGTACAGTTGGTATACGCATCTGCAGTATATGTAGCAGTGGAGAAGTGGTATAGAGTAGAAAAGGAGGAGGTAGAAGGGCTAGAGGAAAAAGAGATATGCTATGGAGACAGAAAGGAGTATGTAGGGAAGAGAGAAGGAGAGGAAAAGTTTGTAGTGTAAAAGGTTCAAGTTGAGATTCCAGAGAGAGGAGTTAGGTGTTGAGGTAAGTGGTTGGGGTGCAGAACCATAGTTAGTGAGAGGAGAGATGCGATTTGAGTGATTTTTGAAGGTGGCCAGATTGTTGATAGTTCTGAGTATGAGAGTACAACATTTGGCCGGATGAGAGCTTGGGTTTGTTGACTGACAGTAGCATTTTGTTTTCAGACCTGAGTTGGCAATTAGGATGGTATAGGCACATTATAAAGGACAAGGAAGGGCAGGATTCAGGTCGGTAGATTATTTTGTGGGCTGTACTTAATTGCAGATATGTGAGATGATGAGGGGATTCTAGCCAGTTGAGTTGGTGAAATGAGGAGCAGTGGTGGGTGGAAAATTTTGCATTAGTGGCGGATTTAGTGACTTTGTTGTAGCAGGAGTCTAGTTTTGTTTTTAAGTCGGACTGTAAATTTGTAAGAATGGGAGCACCATATAGTAGACTTGGAAGCAGGAAGGATGAAGCAAGGGCTATTTTAGTGGGGTGGCTAAGAAAGTAGTTATGTCTATAGAGGGCAACAAGCTTTTGATGGATTGTTTAATGTTGCTGTAGATATGAAGGTCAAATGTTCATTTGTCATCAATGATGACACCCAACAGTTTAGTGCTAGGGACGACTTCAATGGCAGTGTTGTTTTGTGAATGGATAGAGAAAAGAGCTTTGTCAATAGGGCTGGATTTATTGGGTGTGAATAAGAAGAGTTTGTTTTTTTGGGGTTGAGGGCAAGATGGTTTTGGGACAGCCAGGTTTCAGATGAAGTGAAAGCTTCTTGGGTAAGATGCTGTAAAACAGTGGGAGATTTAAAAGAGCAGATGATGGTCAAATCATCAGCGTATTGGATAACAGTGCTGTTGGTTTTAGAGTTTTATGAAAGTCATTGACAAATATACTAAACAGGAGGGGACATAGAATTGAACCTTGGGGGACGCTGTCTTTGTACTGATGAAAGGGGAAGAAGTGTGCTGCCATTTAGTAGATTGCTGTCTATTGCTGAGATAGCTAGTACGCCACTTTAGAGTAGGGGAAGATAGGTTGAGGTAAGAGAGTTTAGTAAGTAGAAGGGAGTGGGAGATAGTGTCAAATGCTTTAGACAAATCAAGAAAGACAGCAGAGACTACGGATCCAGCATCACAAGCTCTATTTACTGTGTCCAAGAAGGAAATTAGGGCAGTGTTGGTGCTATGTCTGGACCTAAAGCCATGTTGAGTAGGCGAGAGAATGTGGTGGTTTACCAAATGGCTTCTGAGCTGAGTGTCAATGCATTTCTCTAGTATATATATATATATATATATATATATATATATATATATACACACACACATATATATATATATATATATATATATATATATATATATATATATATATATATATATATATGGATTGGTGCCTAGCTTAGTGAGTTTTTCTGTGATTCCTGAGTGGGGAATGGTATCAAAGGTCTTGGCCAGATCAAGGTAGGCTGTATGAACCACCCTGCCTTCATCCACAGCTCTGGTGACTGACTCAAAGAAGTCGACCAAGTTGAGCAGGCCTGATCTACCCTTCACAAAACCAAACAATGTGGGATCCAGAGTGTGGAGGTTCCCTATATCCTTCCTTATTAGGTCCATGATGATGCATTCCATAGCTTACCAGACTCATCAAGCTAATGTGGCGATAGTTCCCAGGGTCTGTAGTCACTCCTCCTTTGTGAAGAGGGATGACTGTAGCAGTGTGCCTTTTGGTAGACAAAGCCTGAGGTGAGGATGTGATTGAACAGGGCACACAGGTGAGGTGCCAGTTCACTCTGTAGTTCATGTAGAACACAGCCAGGGATTTTGTCAGGTCCCATAGAAACTGTATTCTTGGCCTTGGACAGTGCTGTTTTAACCTGTGCAGCAGTAATACTGGGTGCCTGGCAATCTACTGGCATTGTGATTGGTCTTTTGGGGGCGTAAAGTTGGCACTGAATCTGTCAGCCAGTATATCGACAATATCTGTTGGCTTGGTATAGGAGGTACCATTGTGCAGTACCTCAGAGAAAATCTGGGTATTGCCATGGAGATTCTTTACATAACTATAGAAGGCTTTGTGGTTGTCTTTGCTATCTGCTGCAATTCTGTTTTCATAGCTAGCTTTAGAGGATTTGATGAGGGATCTCAACTTTTTGTTAAGGCTGTTAAGAGAGTTTTTCCAGTCTTGGGTCTTCACCTTATTCCACATCAGTTTCCTCCTTTGGTTGTACAGTTTGTTTATGGCAGGGGACCAACAGATTGGCTTCCTTTTTTTGGAGGAGCGTGTCTTGGTTCTATTGGCTATGGTGAGATCAATGCATTTGTGTACGTATTCGTCCAATGCATTGGTGTATGATTCGGCAGTCATGCAGCTATTCTCCATTTGCATGGGTGCTGTGAAGTTAGCCACCTCTGTTTTTAGGAGCCCAAAGTTAGCTTTGGAGAAATTTTTCATGGTGGTTACCTTTTCGGGGAGGTAGGGGTGGGAGGGATGTGGATTTCCAAGGTGATAAGTTTGTGGTTGGATCTAACCAGGGAGGAGTTGATTATTGGTGTAGAGCAGTAGTTGCCCATGTTAGTAATGACCAGGTCAAAGATGTTGCTACCTCTAGTGGAGGTAAGAACAAGCTGGTCCAGGGCATTGGAATTAATGAATTCCAGGAAATGTTGAGCAAGTGCATTGGTACATGAGTAGTTTTTCCAGTTAATGGAGGGGTAGTTGAAGTCGCGATGTATGAGAGTATTAGGTTGCACCCTAGTATTCTCCAGGGTGCTTAGGAACATGGTGTGAGTCTTGAGACATGGTTGGTGACCTATAGCAGGCTACAACCTGAATCGCTGTCTTACCCAATGTTAGCTGCACCTAAACTATCTCTGACGCGTTATGTTGGGTATTTTGTCTGGAGGTGTGCGCATCCTTTAGGAATATGGAAACACCACCGTCTTTGGAGCTTCGGTCCAAGTTTTGGGGCCGAAAGGTGTGGAATGAGTTATAGCCTGCTAGTGCAGGGGTGCTTTCTGCTGCCTTCTACCAGGTCTCTGTTACGGCACAAATGTCAATGTTCTCCATTTTAAGGAGTGTTTCAAATGAGTGCATTTTTGAGATTTAGACTTCTAGCATTGAGCAGCATGACCCTCAGATTGCATTTGTTTGCAGCTGTTATGCTGGTAATTTGGTCTTTGGAACAGCGCCTAAAAAAGGCACTATAGGGGTGGCAAGAGTATTGGCCAGTATCTGGAAGCCCAGGAGTGACAGATACAGGCCATCTCTGGAAAAGCATCAAGATCTGTCAATCATGTCATCCCAGGCAGACAGATACTGGATCCCCTTCGAATGATGCCAGAAACTTAGCCAACTGTTGAAATCAATCATTTTCTGCTTGTACTGTGATATCATCCTGGGTGATGGTAGGATGCTGCTCAGGGTTTGGGTCAAACCCGCCTGGGCTACATAATCAAAGAGCTCCTCCATGTCTCTTTTCATGTAGTCCAGAGAGGTACGTCTCAGGTCATTCACACCCACAATGACAGAGTCATATTTGTACTTGTTGTTGAGGGACCTGAGTGCGTGCATTATGTGGCAGATTCTGGCACCTGACAGGTAGTTGACTGTTACTTTCTCCTTATTCAACCTAGTGAGTGGGACATCAGTGTGCCATACTATTGAGTCACCTATGACTAGTGTGTTGGGCATACTGTTTTGACTTTGGTTGAGTGGCATACTGGTTAGGAGAGTTATGTTGTCTCATGATTAGTGTTGTGCTGTGGTGGTTGAGTGCACTTCTGCCTTGGAGGTCTCTGCTGTTTAGGTAGATTTTTATTGAGAGCCTCCATGAAGGTGGGTGTGTGGTTTGTGTTTTTATGTGAAGGCAGTGCTGGTGTGTGTTCTGGAAGGCTATGTGTTCCATGCGATGTGGTGCAAGTGTTGACCTTCTCCTCTTGACCAGCTATTTTGGTCCTGGCTGGAGAGTGCATGACTTCCAATTTGGATATATAAGTGCATCTCTCACAAGTCTAAGTGTTGGGAGGTAAGAGGAGAGAGTTGTCGGTGTACATGAGGCAGTTGCTACATTGCCTCAGGATGCCCAAGTTCACTAGGTTATTAGGAGAAAGCACAGGGAACTGACCATTAGACATGCCAGGAGGGATGGTCATTATTAATAAGTACTGGAGCTGTTTCTTTATAGGATGTTTAATGCTGTTAGCACTTATGTGTGCTATAATAATTGCTGCAAGAAGTCTGGTAAAGTGCTAGACTAATAAGCTAGTAAAAGTGCAGGAGAGGAGAGAACTAGCAGATCTAAGGGAAAAATTGAAGAACAGACTTTGGCACCGCTCAGAAGCTTACAAACATACCTGGATACAGCAAGTCTGTATCTGGACTAGACTAGTTACAGGAAAGACAGGAAACAAGCGCAAATGTGGGCATTTAAACCAGAAAGTTGAAAGCAATAGAAAAACTGCCCAAACGGCCAATAAACTACAATGTTTGGGCCAGAAACCACTCCTTTTATGGTAGATAGGCTCCATAGTGCTTACCACTCCCATTGATAAGCTAGAAGGCTTTCCTCCAACACAGAAAGTCTTGGGGGCTCAGATGCTTACAAACAGTCTTGGATAAGGCAAATCTGTATCTGGACTAGACTAGTTAAAGGAAAAGTGGGAAACAAGCTCAAACATGGGCTTTTAAACCAGAAAAGTTGAGAGAGATGGAAAAACTGCCCAAACGGCCAATAACTAAAATTTTTGGGCCAGAAATCACTCCATTTGTGGTAGATAGGCTACCTAGTGCTTACCACTCCCACTGATAAGCAAGAAGGCTTCCCTCCAACACAGAAAGGCTTGGGAGGCTCAGAAGCTTGCAAACAGTCCTGGATACAGCAAATCTGTATCTGGACTAGACTAGTTACAGGAAAGGCAGGAAATAAGTGCAAATGTGGGCTTTTAAACCAGAAAGTTAAAAAAGATGAAAAAACTGCCCAAACGGCTAATAAACTACAATGTCTGGGCCAGAAACCACTCCTCTTGTGGTAGATAGGCTACCTAGTGCTTACTACTCCCACTGACAAGGTAGAAGGCTTCCCTCAAACACAGAAAGGCTTGGAGGGGTCAGAAGCTTACAAACAGTCCTGGATACAGCAAATCTGTATTTCAACTAAACTAGTTACAGGAAAGTCAGGAAATAAGTGCAAATGTGGTCTTTTAAACCAAAAAGTTGAAAGATATGTCAAAATTGCCCACACAGTTAATTAACTACATTTTCTGGGCTAGAAACCACTCCTCTTGTGTAGAAAGGCTACCTAGTGCTTACTACTGCCACTGATAAGCTAGAAGGCTTCCCTCCAATACAGAAAGGCTTGGGGTGCAGATTCTTACAAATAATCTTGGATCAGATGCTTACAAACAGTCTTGGATACAATAAATCTGTATCTGGACTAGACTGGATACAGGAAAAGTGGAAAACAAGCTCAAACACAGGATTTTAAACCAGAAAAGTTGAGAGAGATGGAAAAACTGCCCAAAAGGCCAATAACTACAATTTGTGGGCCAGAAACCACTCATTTTGTGGTAGATAGGCCACCTAGTGCTTACCATTCCCAGGGATAAGCTAGAAGGCTTCCATCCAACACAGAAAGGTTTGGTGGGCTCAGAAGCTTACAAACAGTCCTGGATATAGCAAATCTGCATCTGGACTAGACTATTACAGGAAAGGCAGGAAACGCTTAGAATTTTTATTTTTATTTTTTTACAGAAAAGCAGCTAAAACAGCACTAAAACCAATTCAGGTGCAGTCAAGCTAGCACACTTGACTGTGTAGGAATATTAGAGCAAATATAGTTTACATAAATGCAATGTATTCAAACTGTATTCTGAACTGAATTCAATTATTGTTTTATTCAACTCTGAAGAGTTAAAAAGTGCCAAAAAATATACTTATCAGATGAGAACCACACTCAGTCAGAACACAAGGAGATTCTAGAACATTTTTATTTTTTAGTAACGTGGAAAGGGAGTAAGCAAGAACAGAAGATAATTCAAGGTTAAAAACCTAAGTTGGTTGGCCTTCTCAAATGTTTTATCTGTATTAGGTAGAATGAGCTAATGACATTAGAGTGGGAGAAGTGTCCCAGATCAAATTTACAGTATGGGCAGGCAACTGCAAAGCCACCAAGTACAAGAGCAAGACGCCAATAGGGACGGCGGGTGGGAAACTATTACAGCTACTATCTCTAGCCACTAAATGAAAGCTTCATACAGATAAAGGAGGAAGTAGACTCTAGAGAATGCTTTTAACTACAAACAAATCAGTTATATTATACCTGACTAGAATACAGAAACCTCAAATAAAATGCACAGAAAAGCACAGATAGAGCACTCACAAAGAGAAAATACAACTCTCAGTATGAAAAAGCAGTTTATAGTTAAGTAATTCAGTAAAAATGCAATTACAGCAATGAAATATACAGTTAAAACTGTATAAAACAGTACACAAATGCTGTGAAACAGTAAAAAAAGCTTTATAACAGTGCAAAATGTAGTAGATTAGCTGTATAGCACAATTATAAGCATTAAAGAAGTGCAATTCAATGACATAAATGTAAGAAAATAACTTATTCTGCTCTTGGAATCTTAAGGAATTTCTGCTTTGTCCTAGTGATGAATCACCATTCCACAGTCTGGTAAATACAAGTGCAGCCCCCTGCAGACAGAGGGTTTATATACCAAAAAGGATGGAAGAATCTAGAAGCTCAAAGTACTACCCAGTCCTGCTAGATCCTGCTCTTACAACCAATCACTCATGGTAGAGAAGGTCAGGGAATTCTGTTACTCTAAATAACAAAGAAGACAAGACACTATCAGCAGAAGATGGCTGCCAGAAACACAGGAAACCCAGCAAACAGAACTAACACACCTGGATAACAGCAGGCCTCTATCCAGATTTTGCTAACTGAGTAGAACACAGAAACCTCGCAATAAATGCACAGAAAAGTATAAATAGAACACTCACAAACAGAACTAGAGTGTGGGCAAATAGGGTCCTATACAGGTTAATGAATCGGGTCCCTGTCAGCCATACCAATATCCCATTGCTACCACAAAAGAGGACCAGGGAACAGAAGTTTACCACAATTAATTTATCAGTTTAGCGCTTTCATCCACAAGTATACAGGACTTCATCAAAACAAAGACAATAATGAACAGCCACATTATATAATCCCCACATTCCTCTAATTGGATGATGCAATAATCAATCCACACCCATATGACAAATCCACACCTTGTTACTCCCAAGTACACCACTTTTTTTTAAAACATATATAAAAATAAAACATATATCTCTCACTATATAGTTGTAGAAAACATTATGTTAAAAAGTACATAAAACAGTTCTGTCTGTATAAAAAGCCCATGCTTATCATAATTCAAACCCTGCTTTGAGTTTTAAAACAATGCTTATAGAACATTGATCATTTAAGCCAGGGAATTCCATGACATTAACCCTTAATTGCCAATGCAGTTCCTTATATTCTAACATCTCATTAAAGGAACCATCCCAAATGTTTGCTGTACTTGATTTATAATAATAAATTTAAATCCATGTTCCATATTTCCCTTGATATGCCTAAATAATGCATTATTCCTATATTTTTCTTTATGCTGTATATATGCTGGTATATTCGAGTCCTAAGACAACCTATTGTTTACCCAGTATAATATCTTGGACAATTTTGACATAGGGCCAGGTATATAACCCCCTTGGAGCTACAGTTATATTTTAAATATATACACCCACAGTTCTCCAATTCCACCAAATCTTGCTCCACTATATACATAAATTGGTTACAATAACCACATTTAGATATTTTTCTAGCCACTAAGGGACCACTTTCTCTCTCCACCATATTTTTAATGAAAAAATCCCTTTTATATACCACTTTAGGGACATTACCTACTGTGTTAGCCCACTCTTTGTTAGCTTTTTCTAGCTGCCACCCATACCACCAAAAGAAATCCCTAGTAAAGTGGCAGGTGGTAAGATTAGCTAGGATGGTTTCAGAGGACACTGAATTTTAAACATAAAGTACTGTGTTAAAGGACATGTTTAGGAAGAGAGGTCACCTTGATAGCTTTCTTAGTGGAATATTTCAAAAAGTAGAACTTAAAAGAAAAAATGGGTACTTTGTCTCTTTGTTAGGGAATAAAGAAGGGCTTAGCCCTATTGTGGAAGAGAACCATGAATGCACAGAGCAAAAGTTCAATAGAGCATTGATTTTAACATTCAAAAATGATTTTTATGGTATTAAGCATATTATTGAAAAAAAATGGTGTGTCATCCAAACTAACAAAGAGTGGGGTAACATAGTAAATAATGTCCCTAAAGTGGTATATTAAAGGGATTTTTTGCATTAAAAATATGGTGGAGAGAGAAAGTGGTCTCTTAGTGGCTGGAAAAATGTTTAAATGTGCTTATTGTAACCAATGTAAGTATATAGTGGAGCAAGATGTGGTGGAATTGGAGACCTACGGGTGTATATATTTAAAAAGAAAATATAACTGTAGCTCCAAGGGGGTTATATACCTGGCCTTGTGTCAAAATTGTCTAGGATATTATATTGGGAAAACAATAGGTTGCCTTAGGACTCAGATATGCCAGCATATATACAGCATAAAGAAAAAAGATAGGAATAATGCATTATTTAGACATATCAGGGAAAATATGGAACATGGTTTTAAATGTTAGAAAATAAGGAACTGCAATGGCAATTGAGGGTTAATTCCATGGAATTCCCTGGCTTAAATGATCAATGTTCTATAAGTAATGTTTTAAAATTCAAAGCAGGGTTTGAATTACGATAAGCATGGGCTTTTTCTACAAACAAAACAGTTTTATGTACTTTTTTAACATAATGTTTACTACAGCTATATGGTGAGAGATATGTGTTATTTTTATATATGTTTTAAAAGGAAGTGGTGTACTTGGGAGTAACAAGGTTTGGATTTGTCATATGGCTGGGGACTGATTATTGCATCATCCAATTAGAGGGATGTGTGGATTATATAATGTGGCTATTCATTATTGTCTTTGTTTTGATGAATTCCTTTATACTTGTGGATGAAAGCACTAAACTAGTAAATTAATTGCGGTGAACTTCTGTTCCTTAGTCCTTTTTTGTGGATTTCTTGTTTTAAAGTTCATTTTCTTGTGTTTTAATATCCCATTACTTGTCTTTCTCTCTCCAATTGCCATACTGTTCAAACCTATCAGTGTGCATATTTTCTTCTTTACTTTTACAATTCTCACAGAGATGTATATTTCACTTAAAACTATTATCCTTTATTCCAAGTTTTAATGAAAAAAATCACAGATATTTTCTAAACAAAACAAAACACTCTAACATAGAAAGAAGACTTAGCAAGAGAATTTTTAGTGAAAATTCATCAGGCAATCTGCTAACCACAAGACGTGCAGGTATTGATACTTAAATAGGATATACTGAGGTACTAAATAATGACTATGTGAAGGATGCAGAAATTCAAAAGGCAAATATGTATCATATATGCTACCATCCTTGGACAGCCAAATGGATACAAGTCACCTTTTTTTAGGTACACTGGTGAAGTAACATAGTCAAAGTCACAAAGAAGACAGATAAAAGCTGATGGATTCAAACCATATACTATAGTTAGTATCTCCTTAACCACTCATAGCCTTCCTCAACTGCACTAAATGCTAGACAAATTGTTGTAGCATAAGCACATTGCATTTCACATCTGTGTGCCTGCAAAAAAATAAAATAAGTTAAATTAAAAATGTATTCATAGTTAAAAAAACTTCATGCTGTCCACTTTACTCACAGCTAAGTTAACATATACTGTCAGCATTCAGTAGAATTAAACCAAGGGTCATATGTAAAAAACATGGCTCTTATAATGAGACAGACAATTGAAAATAAACACTTATCTTTTTGAGGTATTCCAGCTATAACTTAACTATTTTTTCTGCAAAAAGACAAAAAAAAAAAGCTCTAAGCTTGTTTTCCACCTTTCCTTTTACTAGAGTAGTCCAGATACATATTTGCTGTATCCAGGACTGTTTTGTAAGCTTCTGAGTTCCCCAGACCTGTCTGTATTAGAAGGAAGCCTTCCATCTTCTGAGTGGGAGTGGTAAGCACTAGGTAGCCTGTCACAAGAGGAGTGGTGTCTGGCTCTGAAATTGTAGTTTAATGGCCGGTTGGGCAGTTCTTCTATCCCTTTCAACTTTCTGGTTTAAAAGCCCGTTTTTGCCCAGATTTGCACTTGTTTAAGCTACGCAGATCCTGTTTTGGCATCCTGCAGACTACAAGAGCAACAGAAAGGAGAAAGAGACTTTTTTTCTAATTATACTGCTTTTTGCACTTAATTTGAGTATTTTTTTCATTTATCTGTATTTATTTTAACTGTATTTGCTTTAATATTGCTACACACTCAAGTATGCTAGCTTGTACTGCATTTAAAGTATTTTACCAGTGCCAGAAAGTGTGCTCTTCAATTTTTACCCTAGATCTTGCTAGATCTCTTCTCTCTTGCACTTTAATTAGCTTATCTACCTAGCACTTCATCAGGCTTTTTGTAGCAATTATTGTAGCACACATAAGTGCTATCAGCACTAGCTGTCCTATAAGGAAACAGCTCCAGTACTTTGTGATGATCCCTCCTGTCATGTCTAAAGGTCAGTTTCCTGTGCTTTCTCCTATTAACCTGGTGAAGTTGGGCATTCTGAGGCAGTGTAGCAACTGCCTTATGTACACAGACAACCCTCTCCTCTTACCTCCCAACAGGTGGTGCAGCAGTAGCGTTGTTGCCTCACAGCAATAGGTTCTCCCATTCGATTCTCGGCTGGAGTGCAGGGAGTGCCTTCTGTGTGGAGTCTGCATGTCCTCCCCGTGGTCGAGTGGCATTCTGAAAGACATGCATGAATGGGCATGTCTTCGTTGAAGGTTGGGCATCGAGCTGGCAACTCGGCACTGCAAAAATCTACTGCCAATCATTAGCGGACCGGAGTTCCGCTGTGGCAACCCCTAACCGGGAAAAGCCGAAAGACAAACAACAACAACAACTCAGACTTGTGAGAGATGCGCTTATATCTCCAAACTGGAAGACATGCACTCTCCAACCAAGACTGGAATAGCTGGTCAAGAGGAGAAGGTCAACACCTACACCACACGCCATGGAACACATAGCCCTCCAGAACACCCACCATCACAGCCCTCGCATAAAAACACAAACTACACACCCACCTTCATGGAGGGTCTACATAGAAATCTACCCAAACAGCAAAGACTTCCAAGGCAGAAATGCACTCGACCACCATAACACAGCACAAACCACAAGACACATAGCTCACCTACACAGTGTACCCCTCAACCTAAACCCCTAAGGCAAAACAGCTTGCCCAATACAATAATCATAGGTGGCTCAATAGTGAGGCACACTGATGTCCCACTCACTAGGTTGAATAAGGAGAAGGTAACAGTCAGCTGTCTATCAAGTGCCAGAATCCGATACATAACACACGCACTCAGGTAACTCCACAACAAGTACAAGTATGACTCTGTCATTGCCTTGGGGGGGGTGAATGACCTGCGACACACCTCTCTGGACTACATGAAAAATGAGAAATGGTGGAGCTCTTGGATTATGTGGCCCAGGCAGGTATGATTCTAGCCCTGAGCTGCATCCTACTGTCGCCCAGAATGATACCACAGTACAAACAGAAAATGATTGATTTCAACAATTGGCTAAGTTTCTGGTGTCATTCTAAGGGGATCCAGTATCTGTCTGCTTGAGATGACATGACTGACAGACCTCAATGCTTTGCCAGAGATGGCCTGCATCTGTCACCCGTGGGTTTCCAGGTACTGGCTAAGGCTCTTGCCACTCCTATAGCATCTTTTTAGGTGGTGTTCCAAAGATAAAATTACCACCATATCAGTATAAATTAATGCAATCTAAGGGTCTTGCTGCTCAACACTAGAAGTCTAAATCTCAAGATGCACTCGCTCAAAGCACTCCTTAAAATGGAGAACATCGGCATTTGTGCTGTAATGGAGACCTGGTTTAAAGCAGCAGATAGCACCCCTGCACTACCAGGTTATAACTCATTCCACACCTTTCAGCCACAGAACATGCACCAAAGCTCCAAAGGCAGTGGTGTCTCCATACCCATAAAGGATATGCACACCTCCAGACTAATAGCCCAGCATAACACATCTGAGATACTCCAGGTACAACTAAAATTGGGTAAGACAGTGATTCAGGTCGTAGCTTGCTGTAGGTCACCAACCATGTCCCAAGACTCTCACTCCACATTCCTAAGCACCCTGGAAACTATTGAGATCCAGCCCAACATGATCATAATAGGCATTTGATGGGAACTAGCTGTCATCCAGCTCACACTTTAGTTTTTTTACCTTATGGGGAATGTTTGAGACTGAGATGGCTATGTAATACTGACATAGACTTTTATAAAGAAATTAATGTTACAAGTAGGATGTTTAGATCAAGGGGCTATAATGAACATTGGATTCAAACAGCTATAGATAAGGTTATTAATGAACAACATATAGTTGGCACTTATAACCATATAGTAGAGGGATATAAGAAAGATGTTATAGATCAAGAGAAAAGATTCATTTATTTTGTTTCTATTTATAGTGTATTCAGTGGTGTTTTAATTGAGATTGTGAAACACTACTGGAATTTTTTGTTAAAACTGTGGACCTGAAGAATTTAATTTCTAGGTCTTTAGGTATTTCATTCCAGAGAGGGAGAAATTTAAAAGACATTTTAGGACATAACAGATTTAAATATCCTACTGAGACACTAAAATGTAGAACAATGCAGGGGCAAGGTACTTTACCCTGTGGCCATTGCAATGTATGTCATTTTATTGTTCCAACCTTCAACTATATAAATGGCCATCTATTTGAGGTTAATAATATATATAATTGTAAAACTGAAGGCATTATTTATGCATTGAAATGTCCTTGTAACCTTATATATATAGGGGAAAGTAAAAGGAAGTTTAAAATTAGACTGCAGGAGCACATTAGGAATATTATAAATAAAAAAGAAGATAGTCCTGTGGCTAAACATTTTATGCTGGCTCACAATTCTAATCCTAATGGGCTACAAGCTACTATCTTACAACATATTGATAAAGGTGTATTTTCTGATCATCTGTATAAAAAGAAGTTGTTGTATAAAGAAAGTATTTTTATTTTGAAATATGACACTTTATTTCCTCAGGGTTTGAATGTAGAATGTAACTGGAGGCTTTTAATTTGATGAGGTTTCTAAATGTTTATTGATTAACTGATTAATGTTGATTGTTTAATTGCTTGATGTATTAGGGTATTTAAACTGTGTTGGTTATGTGATGTTTTATACTCCTTGAAGGCATTTGCCAAAGTGCTAGTGGTACAATAAATTGAGTGTATATCGTGGATTCTTCGTCTGTGGTCTTCAGTTTTTATTTCCTTTTTGGTTGATATAATGATCATACTAGATGACTTCTACTACCCCTCCATCAACTGGGAAAGCTACTCATACACCAATGCACTGGCCCAATGCTTCCTGGAATTCATAAATTCCAATGCCGTGGACCAGCTCATTCTTACCTTCACTAGAGGAAGCAATATCCTTGACCTGGTTATTACTAATATGGAAACTGTTGCTCTACACCAATAGTCAATTCCTCCCTGGTTAGATCGACCACAAACTAATCACCATGGAAATCCACATCTCACCTACACCCCCCGCAAAGATATACACCATGAAAAACTTCTCCAAAGATGAATTTGGACTTCTAAAAACATAGGTGGCTACTTTTAAGGCACCCATGCCAATGGAAAATAGATGCATGACTGCTGAATCATACACCAATGCACTGTACAAACATGTACATAAATGCATGGAACTAGCCATACCCAACATAACCAAGAAGTTCTCTTCCAAAAAAGGAAGCCAATCTGGTGGTCCCCTGCCATTAATAAACTCTACAACAGCAGGAAGAAACTATTGCAGAAAAAGGTGAAGTCCCAAGACTGGAAAAATTCCCTTATTAGCCTCAAAATAAAGTTGAGATCCCTCACCAAAACCTCCAAAGCCAGCTATGAAGGCAAAATTGTGACAGACACTAAAAACACAGTCCAAAAACTCCTCGCCAGTATGGCAAGTGCCGTAGCCCAAAAATCCAAAGCAAATCCAAATATAGGGCCAGCACCAGATGAAGTTGCCAAATATATATTTATCGAACAAACATATTCTGGGGAAGATTCTTCTTCCACCTCTGATGTAGATGGCAACCCACTCCTACAGTCACCAACACCCAAAAGATGTAGCACTTGTCACCCTTTAGGGTTAGGTCTAGAAGAGGGGGGAGGAAACACAGGCACTTCAAACACTTTGGAAGAGGTCCTCAAGGTGATGACCAAATGTAGAGTGAATTTAATAACATACATAATAGCTCTTCTGTGGTGCTTTCTCAAGCTCAGATTTCTGTACTCAATAAAGGTTTAAGTTATGTTCCCAGCTTTTTTGTGACTGAAGACTCATTTGCATCTGATGTTATAGCTTTCTGTAGACTAATTAACCTTAAAATACATTTTGATTCTGAATCTGGAGGTAATGAGGTCAGCTCTTTTAAATTTCAACAGTCTAGATATATGCCTCCGATGTCCAATCAGGTGTCTCTATTCCAATCTTCTGTCCTCAAAGACCTACATTATAATTTTAATGAACATGTTATTCTCCATCACAATCTCTCAATGACTGAACAAGCATTAAAGTTAAAAAAAAAATAAAAATCTGGTAATACTATCAGCTGATAAAGGTGGGGCAGTATTGGTAATGAATTGGTACAGCTATTATCAAGAGGCACTGAGACAGCTTGGGGATGACAGGCATTATATGCCTATGCCCCTAGACCCAACTAGGAAATTTAAGGTTGAGATTGACAGGTTTTTATCTGAAGCACAACAGGAGGGCATCATTACACAATTGGATGTTTATCATATTACGCTCAAGGATCCTAGACCACAATATATCTACGTTTTACCAAAGATACACAAGGCTCCTTGATGTCCGCCAGGGAGACCAATTGTCTAGGGGAATGGTAGTTTAACCGAGCCTTTATCTGAATTCCTTACTCTCTATTTAAAACCTCTCTTGGGATGTGTTAGATCACGTATCCAAGATGCCACCCAATTTCTAGGTACAGTCTCCAATACTTAGTTGGAACCAGATTGGCTACTTTGTGCATTAGATGTGACTGCTCTATATACCAATATTCCACATTAGGTGGGGCTAGTTGCCCTACAATTTTGGTTGGAGACAAGTGCCCTATATCCACCAGGTTTCAATACCCTTTTGGTATGCATGACTGAACATGTCCTCGCTAAAAATGTGTTTTATCTACATGGACAATGTTATTGGCAGTCACATGATACAGCAATGGGGGCATCTTTTGCCCCCATTTATGTAGATCTATTCATGGCCTATCTGGAGACTGAACTGATTTATAACCCCAATCATAGCATCTATCTGGAGAGATGGATATTTGGAGGCGATACCTAGATGATTGTTGGTTGGTATGGGGGGCGGACGTGGCCTATCTTTTGGAGTTTGTTGAATATCTTAATCAGAATAAATGGGGAATTGAGTTTAAGGTGAATTTTGATTTGGATGAAATCACCTTTTTGGATGTGACCATCACAAGAAACAAAGATAATGCTCTAAGCAGACAAATATATAGGAAATACCCCCAGTATAATTCCTTACTCCATGCCAGCAGCCTCCACCCACCGCATGTGATACACAACATTCCCAAGTCCCACTTGCTTAGAGTTAGATGTATTTGTTCGGACAATAACACTTTCCATAAATATAACATGGACCTGGCTGACTGTTTTTGTAATGGGGGTATAAATTGGGTAATATTGCTATGGCCAGTAGCTGGGCATCAAAACAAGTTAGAGAGGATCTCTTACAGTATAAAAATAAGGACAAAATATCAGGGGATCAGGATATTTTGAGGATGGTCACTACATATGGACGTAACACTAGAGCTTTCATGAACATTATTCAGAAACATTGGAATATTTTGTTGTCAGATCATAAATCAGCCTCAAAGGTTGGGCATAGATGCTTTTTCACTTTCCGCCATGGTAGAACTTTGGCTTACTTTTGAGGCATTATAAACATTATTCCCATGCCTCAACAGGACTCATACAACAAACCCTATCTGGAGAAAAATTATTTGGTACATATCCATGTGGCCATTGCACACATTGTTCTAGAGTTTTTTAAATTAAACAATTCACTAACCCCAACACAAATAGGGTATTTGATATTAGGTTTCTAGCCAACTGTAGCTCAGATTGGGTTATTTACCTTATCTCCTGTCCATGCTCAGCGTTTTATGTGGGTCAGATATCCAGACCATTACGGATTAGGATTTCGGAACATATGAGTGACATAAGGACTCGGAAACTTACAAGTGCATTATATAAACATACACTAAAGCATCCTTCTGCCTCTTTTTATTTTATGGTTACTGACAAAATCAAGGGGGATAGATCTCTGAAAAGTGGTTGGCATTCAATATTAAACTGTAAAGAAAGAAAATGGATAATTAAACTGGGTGGGCTTTTTAGCCCTGGTTTGAATGAACATCTTTAAAATATCCTTAATATGAATCGATTAAGTAAATCATGACTTGATTGGTTTCTAATTAAGATGTTTTAAATACTGCTGCCCTGTTGTTACTTTTTTCATTAATTTTGTTTGTGCACTGAAGAAGGCTAGTATAGCCAAAACCAGTTTGCTATTCTTGGAGCACTTTTGTGCATTACTGGGGGTGCTTTACACCCTTAGTAACCTGAATATGTTTATTCAATAAATATATATTTGTCAACTTCATTTGGTGCTGGCCCTATATTTGGATTAGACACTAAAAACAACCACAAAGCCTTCTATAGTTATCTCAAGAATCTCCACGGCAATACCCAGATTTGCTCTGAGTTACTGCACAATGGTACCTCCTATACTGAGCCAACAGATATTGCCAACATACTAGGCAACAAATTCAGTGCCAACTTTATCCTTCTCTCTGCCCTAAAGGACCAATCTCAATACCAACAGAATGCCAGGCACCCAGCATTACTGCAGTACAGGTTAAAGCTGCATTGTCCAAGGCCAAAAATACAGCTTCCATGGAACCTGACAATATTCCTGGCTGTATTCTAAATGAATTACAAAGTGAACTGGCACCACATCTGTGTGCCCTGTTCACTCACAGCCTCACCTCAGGCTTTCTCCCTACTGAATGGCACACTGCTACAGTCATCCCTCTCCATAAAGAAGGAGTGACTACAGACCATGGAAATTATCACCCCATTAGCCTGATGAGTCTGATATGTAAGGCTATGGTGCGCATCATCATGGACCTAATTAAAAAGGATCCAGGGAATCTCCAAACTCTAGATCCCATGCAATTTGGTATTGTGACAGGTAGATCATGTCTGCTCAACTTTGTTGACTTCTTTGAGTCAGTCACCAGAGATGTGGATGATGGTAAGGCAGTTCATACAGCCTACCTCAATCTGGCCAAGGCCTTTGATACCATTAATTACTCAGGAATTATTGGTAAACTCACCAAACTAGGCATCAACCCCTGTATCATTAGGTGGGTTGCAAGGTGGCTCACAGATAGAACCCACAGTGTGAAAGTAGTGGACTCCAAGTCAGACTGCTGACCATTCACAAGTAGAGTCCCACAGGAATTGGTCCTGGGTCCCCTCTCCTGTTTGGCATGTACTTCTCAGAAATCCAGCCCAACATGGAGGGACTCTGGCTGACCAAGTTCATAGACAACTGCAAGCTGGGAGCCATTATTAACTCCCCAAGTGATGCAGACATCCTACAGAAAGGCCTCACTGAGACCAATGACTGGTGTTGAAACCATGGCCTTAAGCTTAATGCCAAAAAATGCATTGTCATCCCCTTTGGGAAAAACTCAGTTTCCACTAGTTACCACATTGATGGGAGCCCATTGAACACTGAAGGCATTATAAGAGATCTGGGGACACAGGTTGACAGCAACCTCTCCTTTAACCACCACATTGTCCCTGTGGTCAGAATGTCCTTCTATGTGGCACCTCTCATTACAAAGCATTTTGCATACAGGAAGAAAGGGGTCATCATTTCTCTCTACTCTTCCCTCATTAGACCAATCATAGATTATAATGCCTCATTTGGCATGTATCTCACTAGACACCTGTAACAGCTGGTGAGGCCATAAAAAGTACCTCACAAAGAGGATCCTAGGCCTTAAACACATGTCCTACATGGGCAGACTCAAAAAACTCCAGCTATTCTCTGCCTCATATTGTCTACTAAGAGCCAATCTCTGCTTGACTTACAAAGCCATGTCTGACCCAGCTCTGTTAGAAATGCTACATCTAAAGAAATCCCAATCCCTCCACACCACACACTCCAGAGACCTCAACCTCCATTACCACAATCAAAAGAAAATGCTGGAGGGACAGGTTCATAACCCAGAGACTGCCAATGATCTGGAATAGACTTTCCATACATGTCAAGCAGAGCATCTCAGTGGACCTCTTCAAGAGAAATCTTGATGAGTGGATGGGAAATTGAAAGTTCACCCCAGGGATCACTTCAGTGGCTCTACTTGTTAGAGGCACTGGGAACTAACGTTGGGCAGCACAATGCCCGGGCACTGCTATGCGCTCGGCTTGTAAAGGCTCCAGGGCCATTAGCCTAGTATACACCTATGAACCTACAATGCACCTTTTTACTAAATCAAATCCCTTAACGAACAGCATAACTCGGTGGCAATCCAGGGGACAACAGAGGAGCCTAGTCCAAATTTCCAGTTGCCCCAAAGCAATGTCTGGTCAAGTGACTGGCTCAAGAGTAGGGTATAAATATGAGGCAAAAGCAAAGATGTTTTGCAAAATTGGGATAATTAGGAAGACTGATAATTGATGTCTGCTGCTACTTGTAACTTAGGTACAGGGTTTGACTCTGTCAATCTGCCTAATCAGACAGGGGCATCACACAAACAGTTTTAAAGTTAAATTCAGATGGAAATGTTCATCCACACAAAATCCCATTCTGCAGAAGAAGTATGTCAGTTGCTGCATCATAAATAGATGTTTGTTCATACAAAATACAGTGTTTAAAAGAAATGTTCAGCTATCTGTGCTTGAAATGTCTCCTCGGGTGGCAGTTACTGCATCTGGTGTTTAAACAAAAGAAGAGGAAAAATTACCATAATGGCATTTGACAAAAGACCTGCTGCATGAAAATCTGCTGCACAAATATACATGTTTCTGCTCAGGGCTTCAGAAAGTTATGCATTCTGGATCAGATTATGACCCAATGATAGAAGCGTGTGTGTTTGAGTTTGATGGTGCCTAGCATGTGTGTGTGTGTATGTGTGTGTGTGTGTGTGTGTGTGTGTGTGTGTGTGTGTGTGTGTGTGTGTGTGTGTGTGTGTGTGTGTGTGTATGTAAATGTATGCTAGATAGACAGACATTTGTGCTTGTGTCTGCTTAGATCTTTTGTCAACAACAAAGTGATATTGCTGAGAAGCTGTCAGTGCAATGCAGTGAGGAGACTGCAGTCTGACTTTTTAAGTAGTGTGGACTGTACTTTATAGTGAGCAGCAGAGTAGTTATTTTTTAAATGTTTTATGGACTAGTGGTGCCCCCAGCTAGCACCAGGCCCTAGGCAACTGCCTATGTTGCCTTGTGCTGGATCTGGCCCTTTGTACATGTGTGTGTGTGTGTGTGTGTGTGTGTGTGTGTGTGTGTGTGTGTGTGTGTGTGATTGTGTTTGCGCATGTGTGTGCGTGCATGCACACGTGTGTGAATGATTAAGTGAAATGTATGTGTCTATGCACATTTTTATTCAACAGCATCTGTGCATGATAGTCGGAATGGTACAGTGCAGTTTGGATATGTGTGAAAGTAATGCAAAAATTAATATGTAGTAGGAGTTGAATGTGAGCTTGGTGGTGACTAGTTACTGTATATGTGCATATATGTGTTGGATGGGCAAACATTTGAATGTGTCTGCGAGAATGACTGAGTGAAGTGTATGCATCTACTAAGATCTTTTGTCAATAATGTGTGGATGTTAAAATGGCATACTGCAGCTTGTATGTGTGTGGAAGTAAGGTAAGATCAATGTACGTGTGTGTGTGTGTGTGTGTGTGTGTGTGTGTGTGTGTGTGTGTGTGTGTGTGTGTGTGTGTGTGTGTGTGTGTGTGTGTGTGTGTGTGTGTGTGTGTTTGTGTGTGTTTGAGTTTGATGGTGCCTAGCGTGTGTGTGTGTGTGTGTGTGTGTGTGTGTGTGTGTGTGTGTGTGTGTGTGTGTGTGTATGTAAATGTATGCTAGATGGACAGACATTTGTGCATGTGTCTGCTCATATCTTTTGTCAACAACATGTGTGCTACAGCTGGTATGTGTGTGAAGGCAAGGCAAGATCAAGATAAATATATATACACACACACACATATATATATATATATATATATATATATATATATATATATGTATATATGTGTGTGTGTGTGTGTGTGTGTGTGTGTGTGTGTGTGTCTAAGACAGTGACCTTAAGAAACTTTTTGCGTTTCTCCTTTTCCCCATCGTTGTGCAGTCTTAGTACATATAAAGCTGTGGTGATGCACTTATTTTCTGTGTTTTAATGAGAAGTTGACAGATGGTTTTGGTGATTTGTGTGTGATGATCTTAGGTTTGATGAAAATATTTTTCACTGATCCAATATAAAAACAAATGGAGAGGTTAAAAATATCTCATCAGTTTTATTTCCTCAAACATAATATGTTTTGCAGCTATAAAAGTTTAATTAAACAAACACTGTATTTATGGAAGAAAACCAGCAGTATGTAGGTGGAATAGATGTGCAAGTTCATACTTTATTTATTTGATAATGCAGTTTTTCTTTAGGTATTCCTTAGTTTACTGCATAGCAGAGCATAATACAGCCTTCCTGTAGTCTGCAGTCAAAACAGACAACTACCCATCTGGGGTACACTTTGCTTGATCTTCATTAATGCTTCCTCTACTCCTAGATGCACTCATTTGAAGAACAGATATGCATACAAGCAGAAATGCAAAAGAGGACAGCAAGCTTGGAGAGATTGTTTGATTATCCATGCAAGTGGTCGGCTGTAACACTGTACTGCTAGTACTGGAAATCCAAGTCAATGTCGATGAACTTGTAGTCCTGGCAGTGATTTACTACTATGTGTGGACTTTTTTCTTTTCTCCATGATTATGGCATACTGGAGTTAAAATATATAATTAAGGGTGGCATATGAGAAAAGTCCACAATGTTAATTTCTTTGGGTGGGTGTGTTTTCTTTTTTTGGAAATGTACAGTCTGCTTTAGGTTTCCATTTTCAATTTAAATTACAGCCAGTATAGTTTGCACACTGCTGTTAGCGGTTATTTACTTTGGACTATACATTTTTGCTTGTGTTAGTGTGATGATGGAGTTTGTGTGTGTGTGTGTGTGTGTATATATATATATATATAGATATATATATATATATATATATATATATATATATATATATATATATATATATAGTGAGAGAGAGAGAGGCAGATGTACATGGACTCTTATCATTACAGTGAACACAAAACGTATATAATCCAAAAAGCTTGACCCCAAAAGTTCAAAACACAAAAAAAAAATAAAAAAAAAATCTTCAAACGTGTTAATGCAGGAGAAGTCCTCCAGCACATCCCTGACAATTATATATCCCAACTTCAAGATCTTGCTACAGGGGGGAAAGGTCAAAAACCCAGTCCCTGCTTTACCACAATCTCAGTCAACAAGCTACATGCTTTTCTCAAAACTCTTAACAAACAACTTTGACATTTTGTGCATTTGATTTAATGAATGGAACCCAACATATGCATGTAATGCCCAATTCAAATCCAAGCAGGAAATGCTCGGGTGCATGGACCACATAACATTTTATTATTTTATTTTCAGTGAAGGTGAAGACAGCAACAGCAACAAGTTAGGTAAGATCTAAACTGGTTTCAGCTACAAAGCCTTTTTCAGCAGATCTGAAACAAACACATTAATAAACTTTAAATATTTTACATCTATTTCACTGAACAAATTCAAAACACAAACCATATTTGCAGACTGTTGTGAATGTTATATGCCCCTTCCAGGATATAAATGCATCCCAGCCTGTTTATTAAATCTAATGATTATACATTTAATTGAAGTTTTGGGGAGAGAAATACCTTCTTATAACATGTCTGTGGTAAAAAAGAGCTCCTGATGCCATGCTGGTTAAACCAATGTGTAAACAGCAAAATGCATGCTCTATTTATATAGTTGGTGCTTAATACTGCTCACCAGAGCAAAATTCACTAAAATGTATACTTCCTGCTTCTTAAGTGACACTGTGAAGTGATACCACCAAAATATCAGCTTTTTGGATGCATTTATATATGTATTTAGTTATGTAATACCACAGGTCCCACTCAGTATATAAACTCTCAAATTTCTGCGGATATAGAAACAACTTACTCAAAAGTATGTTACATTATGAAAGGTCATGGGTTTTAACTATTATACATTATCTATTACACCAAACAAATTCAAATCACCATCCACACTGTCTGAGTACCGACTGACTCCTGTTCAGAGATGTCATAAGGTATTACACTGGTTGGGAGGGTGGCCTAATGGTTAAGGTGTTTGCCTTACAAACACAAGGTGCAGGGTTTGAGTCTCACAAGGGAGAATTGGCTAGGCTTACAATGGCTCGCAAGGGCAATTAGCTTAGTACTTACCTATATAAGGAAAAATCACATTTTAATTGTTTTGCACATGAGATTCTACAGAGGTGTTGTGCCTAAATATGAAGGGAGTGAATGTCTTGAAGTGGCACAATTAAAAAGAAGTGATACTTTAGTATTCAACATAAGTTCATACATTGCAATTGAATGAAAACATATCAGATTGGATGGTACAGTGGAGCAGCAGTAGCATTGCTGCCTCACAGCAAAAGGTTCTCCGGTTTGATTCTCAGCTGGAGTGCCTTCTGTGCAGAATCTATATGTCCCCCTGTGTTTGCGTGGGTTTTCTCTGGGTACTCCTGTTTCTTCCCAAGTAACAAAGACATGTGTCTGGAGCTTTTCTCCCTGGGCCTCTGCTGAAAATTGGCTTAATTCCAAGTTGGACTTTCCTGGTAAACAAATGTAAAATAAAACAATATCATTTTTTTATATTATACAATGTCTCATTCGTTTGAACTATATTGGCTGTTGAGGTGTTGTACATCACACCCTATTTCCTTTTGTCATACACAATAATTTGTGGCCACAGACACAAAAAACATCATAAATTATGCAGTGGTGAGGCTGAAGTGGCAGCAGTGTTTGTTTTGCTAGCAGGACACCATTTTAATCTTAATTTTCTTATCAGTATTTCCCAGAATAGTTGTGTGTTTCTACTTTTAAGCTGTAGGTAATTAATTATAGTTGTAACAATGGTGATGCATTGAACATTAATGGTATTACTTTTTAGTCTCTGAAATCTTATGTTATGACACACTGAAATATCACACGAATCACAATAGGTCAAGGTCAAATGTGTCATACATCTTCTGATTAGGTGATGGTACACATTATTTTGAAGATGGTCTGTGATATGAGCTGGATGGTTAGTTGGTTTGATGTCAAGGCCTACTTGATTTTAGTGATCCTGCAGACACATTGATCTGGCAATGCTGTGGGATCAGAAGTGGGACCTCAAATGAGAGGTATGAAATCTTTTGCGCATCTTCCCCCTGGCTAATTACATTACTTTCTTGAGAAGCACTTGTAGTGTCATGTGATCTGCTCCCAAGTGTCCAGATGGTATCCTGTCCTCTTTCCCTTCTAAGACTGACTCCTACTTGAGTCTGGTAAGTTCTAACTAGTATACAAATGGAGGAGGCTATGGGTGCTTGGTGTGTCACCATACGATGGATTAGTGTGATCATGGCCTTATCTCTGCTCTGAGCTATTAACATGTAATGCTGGTCCTCACATACACCCTAGAGGACTATGACCACTTCTAGCTGACTCTCTGTGCCCTAATAATGTCATTTCACACTTGCTGCTGGGCAGCCAATGGTTTGCATGTTTCTTGATGTAATGGTAACAAATTCCTGTGCCTGTCCCCCTTTATAAAGGTGTCACTGTGGACATTTTTACCTCTGAATTTCTGCCATCATCCTTAAATTGGGTGTAGAGGTGCATGAGTTTTCACGGTGTACAAGCATGAGTGCAATGTCATCATGTGCTTGTCTTTGTGATTCACAGTCACATCCTCTAGAGTTACTTACATGTTGTGGGGTGTGACAGCATGCCTTTAAAATTGGGGACTGATTGCCACATTCCTCAGACTGCCTCATAAATATAACTTTGTTATCGTCATCATCTTTAACAGACATTCTGCTGTTGATTCCTGCAAATTTATTGGTATAGTAGAACTGCTTGTTTCTGCTGCAGACCCTGAAAACCTGAACTGAAAACATTACCAGTACAGAAGTAGTATGCACTACTGTATTCAGAGTAAGAAGCTGTAGGGGACACTTACCATGCACACTACCTTCACTGTCATTCTATGTGGAAGGATCACCTGTTAATAGTAATTGTGGGGCTATTGAGTGGAAAAAATAGACATGTGCCAGCAGTTGGGTGAACACTTGTCATCCCTGATAGGGATCACCCATTTCTGCCATTAGTGCAGTCACAGGTACAATGACCCACAGATGCATAGGCTTGACCAACTGGTAGGTGTGACCAGGTAGTGATAAGAAGGCCAGAGTTCTATAGTAAGTATTATTTTTTTTTTATTTTTTGGTCATATTAAACATAGGTTAAAAAATAAAACTATAAGAAGTTTTCATAATTGAAGGTATATGTGTCACTGCAAATATGTATCTGTGATGTTATTATAATTTTAAATTTAAAAGATATGTTAATATGTAACTGCAGCACGCTGTCTTTCTAAGTAGCAGTATTTATAAAGGATGGGTTCAGTACAATATATTAAGCAAATACATATCAGGCACAAATATGATATGCAATTATCATTTATACTAGACTGCAAAATTTAAACCCCACCAAGACATCATAGCAATATATTCATTCTTCCCAAGAATACGTAAGCACTTCCTAGATTAATGCTCCCATGTATGCGTAAGCACTTCCTATGTCACTGGTTTCATGTATATATAAGCACTTCCTAGATCAATGTTCCCATGTATGCATAAGCACTTCCTATGTCATTGGTTTCATGTATGTATAAGCACTTCTTGTACATTCTGTTTTACTTCAGTAAAGATTTATAAAAATAAAAAAATGTTTTAAAGTGAGAAACTGAATGTTGTGTAACATTGTGTTAATTTATTGTGAGCATTTGCTCTCTGTTTCTCCCTCTCCCCTTTTTTCTCGTGTTCTTCTTTTAATTATGTATTCATTTCTCCTTTGCTATTTCATTTCTATCACATTTCTGTTTGATGTTTTACAAATTCAAATTCTTGAGGGGCAGTCCAGCTGCTGACCTTCCAGGTTAAATGGTGTTCACCCTCTGCACATCCAGGGACATCCTAACAGGCTCAGGGGGATAGCACTGGTCTTGTAAGCACCCTGACACATGACAACCTGGCAAGCCTCATAGAATGGGCTCTTTGGGACTTGGCTGAGGATGTATTGGAGCAGATCGTGGACAGATGGCTTCAGCCAACTGGGGCTTCTCTTCACTGGTTGGAAGACTCGCTGTCCCAGTCAATGCCAACCACTACTCCACCACAGACCCTTGCCCCCTCAATGCTGGGATCTTCCACTGCAACACCCTCTGGCAATGCAATCATTTGAGGCCTTGTGGACTGGGGAATTTTGTTGGGTACCACTTCTTGTCACACCTTACTTTACCCTACTTTACTTTCTTCTACACTCTCTTGCCTAATTTCAACCCACACTTCCTTCTTATGAAAACATTTTGAAAAAAATAGGGGGAGACTCTCCCACGCTAAAACATAGTAACTCTCCTTTCCTACCTCCTCTTGATGTGTTCCTGCTGTGTCTCTTTCTTCATTTTATCTTCCCTTTTTAAGTCTTTCCTATTTTCCCTTTTCCACTAATTTATTAAAACATAATAAACCCTTTATTTTTTTAACTATTAACAATAAAAGCTGCTTAATCTGCCACTTGCCATAAATCTTTCAAACATAACTGCAAATAGCCACATACATCCACAAAAGCTGAATACATACAAAGCCTATAGCTTTTGCATAGTCCTATACTTAACACTTATTTTCAGGTATTTTACATTTTTGCCATAAGTAGGCATGTTTTTAAAAAGCATTCATTTTCCTTCAATAGCACAAATAACTTGCACTAGGTTTATTTGAATATACATGTAGCAACACTGTTTGTGGATAACATTTGTGCAACTATGAAATTCAGAACTATGAATACCACCTCATATTCAATTTGCTTAAAACTGACAAAAAGTGTAATTCTCTATATTTGTCTTTCTCTGCAGTTGTGAGACTGTTAGGTTAGCATATTTAAGTTTCAGGGTTGCAGTGGCTGAGCCCCCATGTCAGAGGGTATAGTAGACTGTGCCCCATGTGTCAAAGCAGATTTTTATAGCTATAGTTGATTTCACTTTCATTTACTTGTATTTTTAAATCAAGCACAGTTATGATTGCAAATGTAAATGTAAAGTTTACATTTATTATCATTAAGTTTAGATTTTTTTGGCTTGTTCTTTAATTCATCTCAGATACAATTGCACAATATTATGTATTGCGAATAGCAATATATTCAAATATATATATATATATATATATATATATGCTCGAATGAGCAAACGTTCGAATTCATAACCACGAACACACCTTCACAAAAGTGCTTTTATCGAAAAAGCACTTCCGTTAAAGCATGTTACTAAAAAAAAAAAAAAAAAAAAAAACACTACATTAACATTTTAGCAGGGGGGGGGCTTAGCCCCTCTGCACCCCCGCCCCACACCTCCTACTTTAAAATTCTCCCTCCAAGACCACAGTACAGTGGGGAAAAGGGAATTGTCCCTTATCAGCACCATAGTACGGCCTCAGCAACAGACATACTTATGTGAAAGTGCTTCTTCGGTGAAAAGCACTTTCGCATAAGTATGCCTGGCCATTTGGGTTTTGGACATTTGCTCATTTGACGTCCTTGACCCATATATATATATATATATATATATATATATATATATATATATAAAACCCATATATATATATATATATATATATATATATATATATATATATATATACACAGACAGAGATAATGTTGGGGGGGGGTGGCACTGAGAAGATTACTTTGGCTGAGATATGGCCAAAACATTACTGTTATGATGGTTTGCACTGTCTATGTGTTTCTATTGGCAGGTTTTTTGTTAATGGTTGTTGTACCCTATAAGTTTATGTATACTCACATCAGTATGTAACATTTACTTAAAGGACCATTTGATTCAATTCCAGATGACCAAATCCAAATGGCTGAAAGCCCATTTGCTGGAATGCCTATTTAGTCTCTTTTCAAATTGAAACAACAAAAGCAACTAAGGGAAAATATTTTTTAAAGAGTGTTTTTCTGGGGGGGTATGCCCCTTGTACCTCCTTCTTGTGTGGGGCTTCTCCTTCTGCAAACTTAAATATACAAACTCCATTGTTACAGACCAGAGAACAAAATGTTAAATCACTGCCTGGAGAGATCACAACAGCAATGATTTTGTATACTTAACACAGATCACCAGGTCAAACTAGTTCATATATATCTACATATTTCTACTTCATTATTACACTGCGTATACATCTATGCCAGCTTATTTAAATGGATTATCAATCAAATGGACATTCTGCTAATCTGATTTTCGACCATTCATTTCGATTCAGTCATTTGGGATTTAACAGAAAGTTATGCTTCCACACATACATATATACACACATAAACACACACAAACATACCCACACACACATATTTGTTTGGTCAGATAGAGAGATATATATAGCTATAGATACTTAAGAAAAAGAAGGAATAACCATTTATTTACATAGTCTCCTTCCAAAGTTCCTTCTTTCATTAAATAAGTGGATAAAGAGATAGAGAGAGATAAGTAAATAGATAGAAAGATAGGTAGATAGACAGATATATGTATTTAGCAAATTTCCAGTTGAGAGAACACATAATTGTTATAAACTGTTTAATATATAATCTGCTTATCTGTTTCTTGTACAGACAAAACATTCTGTTACAAAACAATATGCTATATTTTTAAGGATGTGAGTTATACTTTGATCATACAATGAATATCGGCAGAATAACTTGGAATTTTAAAATTTCCCATCTAATGACTAAGCAGGAGTTCAGTTAAATATGTCATTCCCACATTCCAAGAGAAAACGTCAGTAGTTTGCATTAAGAAAGGGGAAAGCATTTGAGTGTGTCATTTCCTTTTAAACTATAATCTCAAAACACCCTGTTGTTTTCCACAAGACTTCTGTACTGTTCCTTTCCTTTCCAAACGCTGAAACATGACTGATGGCCTGTGTTTTCCTTTCGGTACTTCAAGTTATTTTTGTAGGAAATGAGTGCCCAGGGCATTACATAACATGTTGCGGTTGCTTGTTATGCTCAGCTGCATTAATTTCCTGTTTCTCTCTGCACCATCTTATGCGGTTGTAATATATTCTTTGTATTATTATTGTGAAATATATAACCTCAGGTGTTAATCTGCATATTGCAATGCACAGCCTGTCTCACAGCTTTATAAGATTTTCTGAAAATGTAATATAAAAAGCCATTTATTGTTCAGCATCTTATCTTCAACGTCATCTGGTCTAAGTACGTATGACCACAGTACATTAATATACTATGTGTTTATAGGTCTCTTTAACAACCAATTTAAGGTATTAGACACAATTACAAAGCATTGTTTTAAGATAACAGTGGAGTGATGGTAGGAAGCATGGGGGTCAGGTTATAGTATGCCTGCATTAATTTAAAGACCCTTTTCTGATCTTAAAAATATCAGTTTATCACTTCCTACTTAATAAGAGAAGAATGGACCATTTGCTGTGTTTTCTTGTTTTTAAAACAATATTACTAGCCAATTTGTCCCCCTGGGCCTTGTAATATAGGAATAGGAATCCAAATCGAGGAAATCCCTAACTATGGCCGTATATCTATTAGGGGAGATATTCATTTCAGCAAAGATTGTTGTACTGGTAACATGACCTACAGATCAAACAATACCATTTATTTATTTTTGTATTTGTATTTGTTGACCAGGATATAGCACTGATCCCAAAGGATAACTTCAGGCATAGCAGTTTGGTTATAAAAACACAGAGCAATGACACAAGAATGGGGGGGGGGGTGCTGGGGAATTTCTCTCGTGCATAAACATTAAAAAGAGTAGTTATGCATGTAAAATATTAGTTTAAAATTATATAATTGCTCCTTTAGTCTGAATGGTGCTACTTGTAATGTAGCAGTCTTACTTTAATATTTTTTGCCCCGGCCTCCTTTAAAATAACTCACACAAATACCAATAGACGTTTGAAGAAATTTATTAGTTTAATCAGAATAATAATAACTTTATTCATATACGACAATTAACTGAAATCATCATAATCTTCCAAACATCCAACAGGGCAGCGTTCCACACACCCTGTCCAAATCATCCATCAGGGCAGCATACCTACTCACTCTGGCCAACACCTTCAACAGGCAGCGTACCTGCTCAATCTATTCTGAATAAGCAGTGTCCAGATTCAGCTCATTTATTGCCAACAAGCAGTGTCCAGCAACTCACTTGATCCCCAAAAACTCCATGCCATTAACACCATCACCTGGGGGGGGGGGGGGCAGAAGAGGGCATTCCTGTCCCTCTTCTCCACCCATCAGTCTGATGCCAGGCTGTTCCCCCACCTATCCAATAACCTTCACAATACTCTCTAAAAACAATCTCAAATTTACATTAAATAAATCCAAACCAATATCACTCAAATACACCCCATCTGAATGAAACCAAGCACCGTATCTGTCCTTAAAGTCCCTATGCTCTATCATGTACATGACGAAAGCTCCCAATTGGCTAGCCAACCTCTGATTAACAAACCTCCCAACCCGCTCCACTGCCCGATAACTGATGGCACACCTCCATCTCAGTCGTGGTATTTTCTCTGATCATGCTACGCACATACCAGGACATAACGTCTGCAACGCAACAAATCCTCTGCTATGGTGTCCACCAGATGTTTCTTAGGAAAAATCCCAACATCATTACTGCCTAAGTGTACCATCAATATTCGTGGGCAACCTAATTGCAGACATACGGTTTCAAATTCATGCCTAAATTGATCTCACCTAAGCCCTCGCACCCCATGCCAAGAAACTGTCAAACCTAACTAAAACAAACCCAAATTCTTTCCATCCACCTGAAATGCTGCCTGTTTCTCTGCCCAATGAATATAAGAATGACCTAAAATGATGATCTGCTTTCCTGAAAGAGAGAAAAAAATGTATTAATTGCAGTAGAATTCCTTATCGAATATAAAATAAAATGGCATTAGAAGACCACCTCCCCACTCTTTTAATTACCTCGATAGATCTGCCTTCCCTTGCCAAGTCTGAAGCCCTACCAATGCAAAAGAAATGAGTTGTAAACCTCTCAGCTGGAAAGCCCATGACATGGAAAACCCTCTTCATAATTTGCACAAACTGACCACTTGTTACCCACCTGCCATCTGACCGCCGAAAAAACAAATCATACAGGAACCCCCTTGAGACCACCATAATCCTGTACCCCAACCAACTGGGCAAAGCCCAACATTCCTGTCTTTTCTTAGCACTACTGATGCACTTTTTCCCAGCTGATCTATTTTAGACCTTTGAAACCCAATGTGAACCACCCCAGGGCCTATCATTACATTCCTCCAAAGTAATGACCCCAGCAACTCAGACCCTCGAAACACACCAAAATACAATCACACACACAAAGTGACCCACATAATGTAATTCACAGACTTCCCCTCCAATAAGGCTACACCTTTCAATAAAACTTTCAAAAACTGTGTCATCCACGGCCATCGCATATCCCTACTCCATCAACCACCCTGCTTCATCATCTCAGCATATGCCCAACCATCCAGGACTTCATAAAATCATCCAACCCCGATACCTGCGCAAATATGCTAATGGCTGCCAAATCCAACCTAACCATCTGTAGATCCCTGCCAAGTCCTCAAGCCCAAGCCAAGTAACAAAGCAATAACTCCTTTGACCAAACCCCTTCATCCTCTGGCAACTGTAAAACAAATTTATCAAATTCATAAAGGGCCCTACCATATGCTTTTCATGTAGACACTGCCCAGGATTGTTGCACCAACCATCTGGTTACTGAACCCAAGATGCCACATCTCCTGTGGCAGCAGTACTGGTACCGCCTCTGCCCCTGGGGCCAGCTATCAAAATCTGCAAAACTGAACTTGGGACAAGCTATCAGCAATGGCATTGCTCACCCCAGGCACATGCACCCCTGTAAATGAAAAGTTAATTATGAAACTCTGGAAGACCAACTTATGCAAAACTAACAATAACAACTCTGATCTAGCCGTCTTTGTCTGTAATACCCGCACCACTGCCATGTTATCAGAATGAAAAATCACCCACTTCCCCGGCAGCCGGTCCTTCCAAACTACTGAGGCTGCCCAAATTGGCATTAGCTCCAAAAATGCAACATCCCTCTTCCACTCCTCCTTCCAATCCAATGGCCAATGTGCTACAAACTACTGTCCTCCAAACAAGCCACCATGCCAATCCCCCCCACTGCATCTGTGAGCAACTGAAGCTCCTCTTGCCCAACCCAGTCAGCTTGTCAAAGGGAAATCTCATTGAACTGCTCCAAAAACTGTAACCAAAGAACCAAATCCACTCATACCAACTTGTTAACTCTAAACCAGTGGTGTTTACTCTTACCCCCTTTAACAAAAAGGCCACTGACCTAGAAAAAGTACACCCTGGATTCACCGCCCAACACACAAAGTTCAAAAGCCCTAACAGCTCCATAACTGACTGGATCCATACCTTATCCTTCCCCACAACTGTCCTAATACTCGCCTTCAATATGTCTATCTTATCCATAGGCAGACAAAATAATCCCCACTCTACAACCAGTAATAATCCCAAAAATTGTAAAGCTCTTGCCGGGCCTTCCAACTTATGGTGAGCCAAAGGGACCCCCAAGTCATCACACATTCCCAGAAATTCTTGCAGCCCTTCCTGCACTCCTTCCCATCCCTCCCCAACTAACAAGAAATCATCCAAGTAATGTACAGCCTTCTGTGTACCCACCTGTTGCTGCCATACCCAGTGCAGAACTGTACTGAATTTCTCAAAGGTTGCACATGCAGCTGAACAACCAATCAGCATGGCCTTGTCAAAATACAATTTGATTCCTACTACCATGCCCAGTAACGGCCAGTCCTCTTGCCTTATTGGCAGCAGCCGAAAGGCAAACTCAATATCCACCTTCACTATCCATGGATCCTTGAAACCCTAGATGACCTCCACTGCATCATCCAATGATGCATAACTAACCTTGGCTTCCTCATTCACAATGAAATCATTAAATGAGCTCCCTTCAAGGTATGACAAATGCTGAATCAACCTAAACTCGCATGCCTGTTTCTTTGGCACCAGACCCAATGGAGAAACCTTAAAATTCTCAAAAGGAGGGCTGTCAAAAGGACCCAGTAACCGACCCACCTGACACTCCTTCTCCATCAAACTCTGTAAAATGTCCTCCTTACCCCACATTGATCACAAATTCTTGCAAACCACCCCATTCCCCAGCAGTCTAGATTTAATAGAGAACCCCCAATAAAAACCCTCTAATATCTCTTCCTTAAGCACTGGATCAGGAAAGCATTGGAGCATGCACTGTAAATCCCCCACATTAATGGGAAAATGCACCCCCCTCCCCTTCCCCTAACCCCCTTGAAGAGTCCTCTGCCCTGTAGGCCATGAAAATTACCTCTGCCTCTAAACTTCTGAAACCCCTGAGTGAAAGGAAACGCCCCCCCCTCCAATGACGTTAAGCTTGTTGACATAGAATTAACTTCACCCCACCCACATTGGGCAGCTGGATGATTCCTCTCACATCTTGAACAAACATGCAAGAACTTGCAACCTACCACTATTAAAGGTCCAACACACCCCACTCCCCTCTCCCCTTTTTCCCCCTCTGTTACTCCACCCATAACTGTCCATCATGGTAGCCAACCAGATATCTGGATGCCACATCTCCCAGCAATAAGAATGATCCACTGCCTTCTGCTTCTAAAACCTCTGGTCATACCACAACCAGGCATTCCCTGGCCGTAAACATTGAGTCTCCTGAATTGTGAGAAAATAACCCAAAAGGAGCAAGGCCAAAGTTGCTTCCTTCTCCAACAGCACCATCATGTAATCAACAAAACCAGCTACCAAGTTATCCCATGTCCTGGGGCAAAGTTTATCGACCATCTTCCAACCCAATGCAGCCAAGGTGGCCAACAAATCTTTACTATTAGCCAACTCATACTCCACCAACCACTGTACCTCTTCTGTGTCAATTAACTCAAAAACATCCACATATTCCCCCTTCCAAATCTTATCTTTGACTGAAGAAGAAATGTGCAGAGTCAAGAAGACTGCACCCTTCCCCTGACTCAAGGACTAGTTAGTTAAACAGTCACCTGGGTAAAGGCCAAAATCAGACCCTAGTTTAGAACCCGATCTTGGGCTACACACCAACCCCTCATTATCCTCCCTAATCGTGTCCCCCCACTTAACCCATAACTCCCTGTCACCTCTGCAGTAGCCCCCCCACATTATCCGTCATGATACAATTCCATCCCAAAGGACTCCCTGTCCTCCCCAACTGCTCCAGCATCCCCAGCATCTACCCTGCCTACCAAAACAGTCAATGTAAGGTCATTACCTGATCCTCCTTCTTGAGTCTCACCAGGAACAGATGGGCTAACTGGAACCACTTCCTTCAATACTCGCTGTATCTTGCCACAAGCTGTCGACCTAGTCCTTGGAGTGAAGCATCACCTCTTTTGACTGGAGTCCCCCACCTATTCTGTCACCACAGCATCTGCAGTATACACCCCTTGAAACAGTTCTTCTGCATGGGCCACTATTGCCTCCCAATGCTGCCGAAGTGTCTGCATGCTGGCCATCTGGGGAGAAAAAAAAACCCCACACATTAGCACCAGTAATTACAACAGCGTGCATACTATTTATTGGAAAAACTGGAGGGCAAGACCCATGGTAACCTTACATAACTGCAACCCCCCCCCCTCCGTCAAACACAGATCCAGCAATACCTACCTCTCAACGTCATCAAACCAAATTCTAAACAAAAGAAGACCTCCTTCAAGTTTTAAACCCAGTTCCCTCCTAACTGCCACCTACTGCATTAACCTACACACCATATGGATCTAAGCTATAAATGGGGGACAATGTCCCAACAACAGGGACATTCCTGAAATACAACTCCATAAACTTAGAAACTTGCTAGCATAAAAGGGTTGGCATTAGCATGAATTATGAAGGGCCCTAAGTATGGACTGAAGTGTGTCACCTCAACTAAAATGATTTGCCAGGAAAACTGCACTATATGAGAAACCGTCCACAACTAAGAAAAAAAACGAAACATACTGCGAAAACCTGTACAGAGGAGAGGTATGACCCATAGACTCCCCATTCCACCCAGGAGCCTACCATGCAACGGTGTTTGTCTGTGTGACCTTTTGACTTTTTTCTCTTTGGTTTGCATACCAAAAGAAAGTAATGTATGGAGCATGCAGGTTTCCACTGAAGAAAATGCTTTGGACAAAGCATGTTTCATGAAGAAGCAATGCAGCTATTTTATTTATTTACATTTGTTTACCAGGATAGTCAGGTTGAGCAAAGCTTCTTTTCTGTGGAGAGTCACAGAGATGTGCATCACAAGTTATAAAATGTGCAAATATTTAAAAATAAATTTAGTAACAGGTTAGGAAACAAGATTATGTCACACTATGGAAAACAGTATTTTCAAATATAATGTTAAAGTTAGTATGAGATGCACAATAGTTGACAGAGAATCGTGAAATACAATACTACATACACAAGCATAAGATAACATAGATATCTTTGCTAAATATTATACAAGTATAATTAATGTAGAAGAGACATGGTTCGGGTACAAGTCACAGAAGTAATGTATCTACAGAAGATTGAAGAGACATATGTTGTAACAGAGGAAGTATGTTGATATGATGTTTAATGTAACAACCAGAGAAAAGTTCTGCCATCAAACAGCCAGATATGCTGAACAAAGGACAACAGTCATACAAGAATAAAGTGTGCCACACAGGAAGTACCCCCTTCTGAAAAGTACTGCTGCTCTTAAGCGCAAATCTAACAATCAACTGGAACAACATCATTGCTGCAGCAAGGTCAGAAACTACACACAGAACAGTATTACATATTTAGAAGCAATTCATAGTAAAACAATACATGTGTAGTTAATCTGGATGGGACACATGACAGAGCAGCAAAGCTATCACAAAACACAGATAAAAGCAGCAAGACATAACAACAGTCCTTGAATACACATGTGAGGAGACATTTATACATGTAACACACCCCTAGGCTGGTCAGACTGTATGATGCACAGGAGACACTCCAAGTGCAGTTAACTGTTGACAGCTGTTGGCAAAACACCTATACAAATCATACCTAGATACAGACCCCCAACCTTGACTCAGGAAACCCACTCCACCTATCTGGACTTACTTGAATCCATCAAGATTCAACCCTCTACTATGCTCCTGAGTGACTTTACCTACACAACCATAGAGTGGATGACCTATTGTAGCTCAAACACGAATGCCCAGAGATTCCTTGACTTTGTCAGTGCCAGTGGTTTGGATCAGCTGGTCAACACCCCCACGAGAGGTGAAAATATCCTGGACCTGGTACTAACCAACATGAGTAGGCCCTGTAGCACCCCTACAGTGTCATCCTCCTTGATAAGATCCGACCATAAAGTGATCACGTTTGACGTCACCATCTCCCCTGACCCCCCCCTGTCAGGGTCAAACAAAAAACTTTTTAAAAGCTGATTACAATCTCCTGATAGCAGGTATATGCAGCTTCACAGCCACCATCCCATCATTTGGAGCTAGCACTAATATCCAAGCATTCAACAAAAAACTATATGAGCACCTACATAGCTGCATGGACTCAGCAATACCTGACAGGGCCAAATCATCTTCCTCAAGGAAGAGTAAACCTGTCTGCTGGACAGCAGCATTAAGCAAACTCTATAATAAAATAAAAGGATACAATTGCTGTCCAGGACCAAGAGGAAGCAGGTGCCAAGTTGAAAGCAATCTCTCCTTTGTTTGAACAAGCAAATACGGTCACTGGTGAAATCCTCTAAGGCTAACTTTGAGTCCAAATTGGCCACATCCACTAAGGACAATCACAAGGCCTTCTTCACATACATCTGCAATCTCAAAGGTAACAACCAAATCTGCTCTGAACTGGTGGTCAGGAACACCACATGCACAAATGCCATAGATATAGTCATCCTGCTGGCAGACAGGTTCAGTGAAAACTTCACCCTCTCTCCCCCATCAGTAAACCAGGGCATCCCGAGCACCCACCCCCCACCCCCACATCACCAGGGAGCAGGTCTTTAATGCCTTCTCAAAGGCAAAAATTTCAGTCTCCATGGAACCTGACAACATCACTGGCTATACCCTACATGAATTCAGGCATGAGCTGTCATCACCATTAGGCACCCTATTCATCCATCCTCCTTGAAGGCTACGGCCGAGACGTCAGAGGAAAAGAACATGTTACAATAAAACTATTGGATCACTGTCTGGTTGTAATTTGCTGTTTCTTGGTGCCTGGTGGTTGCTGTTACCCTATTCATCCAAAGCCTGATCACTGGCTTCATCCCAGCCAAGTTGAGGAGAGCCACTGTCATCCCTCTACACAAAGGTGGAGCGTCCACTGACCCAGGCAATTATAGGTCCATCAGCCTAACTAGTCCAACCTGCAAGACCATGGAATGCATTATCATGGACCTTATAAACAAGGACATTGGCAACCTCCAAATGCTTGACCCCACACAGTTTGGTTTCGTCAACTTCTTCAAAACACGCCTGTTACACTTGGTCAACTTCTTCAAAACAGTCACCAAAGCCATGGACGAGGGGAAGACAGTGTACACTGCCTTCTTTGACATAGCCAAAGCCTTTGATATTATTCCCCACTCGGACATAATAAACTCTTCCAGCTAGGCATCAACCCATATGTTACCAGATGGGTAGCTAACTAGCTCACTGATAGAACCCACTCAGTTAAAATAGGGGATGCCACCTCTAGTAGTAGACCTGTAATGAGCAGTGTACCCCAAGGATCAGTCTTGAAGCCTCTACTGTTTGGGATATACTTTTCTGAGTTGCAAGCCAAAACCAATAGTCTGCAGTTGACCAAGTTTGCAGATGTCTTAAATTCCTCTAGTTATGTGAACTTCTCCAAGAAGGCCTTACCCAATCTAATGACTGCTGCCAGAAGCACGGCCTCAAACTGAATGCCAAGAAATGCATCATTATCCTGTTTGGGGAAAATTGCACCCCCACTAATTATCATATTAACAACATACTAAGCACACAATCGGCTGTGAGGGACTTGGACACCCAGGTTGATAGCAACCGGACTTTTGACCACCATGTTGCCTCCATTGTATGGAAGGCTTTCTACATGGCCCACCTCATAACTAAGGGTATTTCATCCAGGAAAAATGAGGTGATAACATCCCTGTACTCCTGTCTTATCAGACCCATTATCAAGTACAATGCCCCCTTCAGCATGTACCTTGCCAAGTACATGCAGCAGCTGTAGAGACCACAGAGGTTCCTGACCAGGAAAATCCAGGATCTCAAACACCTCTCCTATACAGATAGGCTAAAAGCCCTGTCCCCCTACTAAGTCTTGCACAGACTGCTCAGAGGTAACCTGTGTCTGGCATACAGGGCCATCTCAAACCCAGCCTTGATGGAGTTGCTGCATATCCGTAAGACAAACTCCACTCGCGCAACCCACACACAAGGCCTCAACCTGGTCTGTGACATTAATAGAAGTTGTTGTCAGGATAGATTTGTGTCCCAAATACTCCCCATCTCTGGAATAAACTCCCTCTCCATGTAAAGCAGAGTACCTCACTAGGCCTCTTTAAGAGGAACCTGGATTACTGGACGGGAAACAGAAAATACACCCCTGGGATCCCACCTGTGTCCCTGCTGGATAGGGGAAACAGGTGCTAACTTTGTGGGTACATGGGAAAAAGTCTTGGCTAGGCTTATAATGACCTCTGCTCCAATAACCTAGTATCATCCTATCAGCCGATGAACCTATGAGACTAATGTATAGCTATGGTAGGTAGACAGCTAAGCACTGGTCACTGGAAACTATGCAGAAAATTGTGTGACATAAATGCCACATACAGTGATGATATGAAATGGCATATAGAGTCAGGGGTAAATGATACATGGCAGTGCATACAGTAAAATATGTAACAGGCATGTGTAGACTTACACAGCTGGATAGTCCAGAACAGAGGTAAAAAGTGGTTACATTCAGTCATGTAATGTTGATAGCAGAGCAGAGATGCATCCATATATGTTATTCGTATAGAACAATGTATGAATCATCAAGGTGCATGATATGCACATGTATGACCAAACAAACAAAAGGCTGATACATGCACTAAAATAATGTAAAAATTGCCAAATACATAGTAAGAAGCATGTGTTTAAAGGTATTGCTCACGGTAAATGAACATCACTACACTACTGCTACCCCCTTACCCAGAAAAATAAATATTTTAAACAATGGCTTGAAGTCTATAATTTTTTAAAGAATGTAGTTTGAGGTCCTACTGACTAGACATGTCACTGGTACGCAGTTTGGCCACATCCAAAGCAGTATGTTCATCTAGTGTCACCACCTGCAAGACAGACATAGCAGATTTATGCCCATTAATTTCCTGCATCATGGACGATGTGCATCACAGCTTGACTCTTACTGAAGTACATGGTGTGAGGCACAGTGTTAGGATTCTGTGCTGTACAAGTTACGACAAGGTCAAGGATGGTTCTTATGTGTAAGTAACTATACGTGACTATGGACAGATGTTCTCGGTGGTGTTCTGCCTGCTGTCTTTGCCATGCTGTATGGCTCTATCACTATAGGCAAAGATGGCAGCACTTCTTGACTCTTGTTTTACCCAACAGATTTTCTTTCTCCCATAAGACTCAGCCAAGAATAATGTCCCCAGCCTGGCTGAAAGCAAGCAATATACCATGTATGTATTTATGTGGCTCCACAGGTGTCTACGCTGCTGTAATTCCCATGTAGAAACTTCCATGCCATTGCATCCATGACCTGCATATTTACATGTACAATGTCAGCAGAAAGAGAGTAATCCATCTAGGCTGCCAGCATATCCCATCTATTTGCTCTTTCTTATAATTTCTTTATCCTCCTTTCATTTATCCCTTGCTTTATTAAATATATCAATGAGTTTGCCATTCACCATCTCTGAAAGGAGGTCATGACAGGTGTCCACTATCTTTTCCATGAAGGATTTCATCAAATTCATGTGGAAGTTGGCTCCTTGTAGCTATGTGCTTTACTTTTTCACTTACCGCCTATCTTCTGTTCACATATGAATTCCTTCCCACTCCCCTCTTGCTGCATCATGAATATATATTGCATCCCCCCCATTCTCTTCTGCAGTCAATATCAATACCAGCCTTTCTAGCCTCTTCAGCTCAATGTCTTAAAAAGACCAAAAGGCTGAAAAAAGAACAGGCTTTGACTGGGTTCCTAAATGCATTATTTTAGTCTTGTTAATATTAAGATTTTGTTTATAGTTATTGAACTAGTGACAAATACTACTGATGACATTCTGAGTAGAAGAATGAAAATCTTAGAAATCTTAGTGGCTGTTTGTGTTTCTAAAAATGAACAAATCACTGAGCATAACTTTCAGCTAAGGGGCATGAAGACTGTTAATAAATAGTGAGGAAAAAAATGAATCAAAGATGGACACTTGATGGATATCAGTTTGGAATGAAAGAGGAGAAAAGTATGTTTTATTGAAAAGCACATTAAAGGGTTAGTTAAACTATTCATGAATCAAAAAGGGCAGCACTCGAAAAGCCAATGCTGAAAAGTTGGCTTAGGAGTAGTGAATGGCAAACTGACTCATATGCCTTATTCAAAATACTAAAACTACCACCGTAATTAGAAAAATAATTCATGATACAGTACATATGGTTGTTTGCTTGCTTGCTTCAAAGAAAACACGACAGATGTTGAGTCCTGCTCTAAGCCGTGCTGACAAGACTTAAAAAGATGAACTCCTTATGGTAGTTAGCAGCAGTCCATGTATAAGTTTTTACAAGTATTTTATAAAGGAGTACCGTGGCCTTATGGCTACTTTGCTGTCTTCGGACGCACAATTGTGCAACCTTCTTCAGATATCTGAAGAAGGTTGCACATTTGTGCGTCCAAAAGTGCTTACATTTATTTGGATCAAGTAATAAATTTGATTGTTACATCCTTGCCTCTTGTTTTAGTTCAAGTTTAGTTTGTGTTTGTTTTATACTAACTTTGCTGTCTCACAATGTTCAACTCTGCTGTTTTGTTCTCATCTGGGGTGTCTTCCATGTAGAGATGGCATATCCTTCCTGTCCATGTGTGGGTTTTCACTGGATGCTCTAGTTACCTCTCATGTGTCAAAGACATGTTGTAACTGAACCAGTGATTCTGTAACTTGGCCAAAGAGGTGCATACCAAGCAATGTGTATGTGTGTGTGTATGTATGTGTGTGTGTGTGTGTGTGTGTGTGTGTGTGTGTGTGTGTGTGTGTGTGTGTGTGTGTGTGTGTGTCTGTGTGTGTGTGTGTGTGTGTTTTCTACACTAGGTCGATGCCCTGCTCAGGCTGAAGTTGTGTGTGTGTGTGTGTGTGTGTGTGTGTGTGTGTGTGTGTGTGTGTGTGTGTGTGTGTGTGTGTGCAGAACAAACTCTAGCCTCCAATGACATTAATTGCATTAGTTAGGTAATGGGAGAATAAATGAATGAACAAATAACAGTATTTTAGCCTGGAGAAGAGGTTAGCAAATGAACAGAAGCAGCCAGGTTTGGAAGGGTTATGAATATTTTATAGGGATATAATAAGAGCAGTTTTCCATTTGAGTGGAATGCAGACAGACTCTAGGGATAGACCATAGATGGAAGTAAATGGAAAAGAAATGTAATATTAGGATATTTTAAGAAATTTTAGAAGTAACTATAAAGGATCCGCCAAATAGAAATAATTCTGGCAAACGAAGAGTGCACAGAATTTATAGAGAACAGATATTGGTTTAAAATGAACATTAGAAAATAATTATTGTGCCTGGGACTGGGTGATGAGACACAGAGAGAGATGGAGGGATAATTAACATATTGGGAGTTGCAGAAAAGAAATGTATTGGGTATTAGCACATTCTTTAAATAAAAGGGGAAACTTATTTGAGTCTAACATAAAATTACCTAAGTTGTTCTTTGTGTTTAACTTCTTTCCATAAACTTTCATATTTCACAGAATTTGTGGTTGGCTTTTATAATATGCAGATTTGGCTGTGCATGTTTACTGCTATTATGTTTAGTATGTTTACTGCTATTTTAGTATTGCTTCTGAATGTTTGGAAATTAAGCATGCAAGCCAAATGTCTTATCCTTTTTTCAATTCTTAGTTGAGCCAGAGAAAGTTCAGTATCATGCAACTTCCCAAAAGAAAGGACACAAACTACATTTGCCATAATGCATTGCACAAACTTTGACTTGTATGTGTCCCATGAATATACCATGCATTAGGAAGCTGTTTCCATCTGCAGAAAGTAGTGCTAAAAGACTACAAAAGAAGTTCAGGCATGCAATTCCATTATTTAAAGAGGTTAACAATTTATTATATTTTTTAAATAATGACATTGTATGCCAGCAATAATATTACGCATGGATAGCTTGTTTGATCAGTCAGGCTTTACCATTCCTCAGAAAATCTAGACTGGCACTTTACATAGGGGCTCTCCAGCATCAGTGAACATTTTGACAGACTGAGTCTACTAAACCATTCTGATGCTTGGATGACCTGTATGAAGTAATATATGGCTGGATAGCTTTGTTTGTCAACAGGCACTTCCATTTCCGGTAAACTTCCACAACCAGAGAATGCTAAAACATCATGCATCTTCACCTACTAATGGCAATCTTCATGACTGAGAGAGCAAGAATTTCAGAATGGCTCTTGAATTCACTGTCAGATCTTCTGGACTCACTTTTGTATTTTAAGATATGAAATCAAAGTAAGAGACTTTAGAATTATAAGATTTGAGATGGCTACCACGGTTCCTTGCTGTTCATTTATAAATGTCTTACAAACATAGTTGTGCTGTATGATGCCTGTGTAGTAGTTTACGATGGGAGGTCACTAAAATTTGCATTGTATTGATCACCTACAGCAAATTGCTTAACTGTTGTTAGTATTTTATTAACTTATTTTTTTGCCAAAATGTCTGATTGAATATATTTCATTCACAGTGTAGGCCACTGGAGAAAAGTTCTGAAGACAATAGCACTTTGCATTTATTGCAAACAAATCTAATTCATTATGTAGAACACTATAAATATAGAAATGTACTTAATTTACATTCAAGATTAGAAAATTACTATGTAGCATTCCATGGACCATATCATACCCAGAAACAGCTGTGTTACCATATACGTACCATGACTGAGTTTACATTAGTAGAAAATATTAAAAAAACAATGTATCACAATAATATGCAGGGTAGCACTGTTCCAGGCAGGGTAAGACAGTGGGAATCACATATGTTTGCAGATGCATGATACATACAATGATATATACAACAAAATATAAAGGAGTGATTTTAAGGCAAAACTGGTCATTGGTGAGAAGGCTGGAAAGAAAAAAGAAGTAATAAGCGTTAAATAGAGAAAGAAATAGAAGGGGGCAAAATAAAGAAGAGGAGTACTGAAAACTGTGAAGAATAGTTTGAGAAAGTTTCTGACAACAAGGAGGAAAGGAAGATGTGAGAAGCAGGAAAGGGGGTAATAAATGAGACTAGTGGGGTGGAATGGGTGTAGTGCAGCTGGGTAAAAGTAAATCTTTGCAGATGAGGGCATTTCCAGAAATCAAACAGGAAAAACAAAACATATTCCATTACAAAATAATAAGTGCTTTTGACTCTTTGTACCACTTAATATGACTTCTTCACATTGTTACTTAAAATCATCGTGCTGCTTATTAAATGCACGTTTGTAATCATGTGAAACTACAGAGCAGTCAGCCTCTAAAAAAGCACTATGGATTTGCAAAATTACATTACATAAAACACATACACAGTATGCACATTACTTACAGGTTGTTTTAAAGGTACTGCATTAACATCATTGTAGGTAGCACAGAGGATTAAACCTCTGAACCAATAATGAGCTGTTTTCTGTGGCCAAGGTACAGAGTTTGATTCTTACTACTTTTGTTTTTCTGCTGTGTGACTCTGAGCAAGCCATTTAACCAGACAGTGTTTATGTGTGGGACATTTATGTTTGGTGTGATCACCCAGTCAACAAATAAGAAATAAATACATAATTTGCTTATTCTTTCCTTCTTCTCATGTATTCCCTTTATTTTTTCTGTGCAGTAAATAAAGACAGACCACTATCTTGTGCAATACATATTACTGCACATGGGAGCAGGAAGCTTATTTTCCCAACTGCAGATTTAAAATTTTGCTTTATACTTTATCATACTTTTTCATGGTGGGAAAGTAAATTGCACTATTTTCAAATTATTCCAGGATGCAACTTTTGATAACACTCAAATAACTAAAGAACTAAAGCAATAAGGATGCACACACATTGCACATTATTACCAAGAAAGTAATTTTGGCTTCATTTTCATAGTGTAAGTCATCTTCTTTGCTAGTGTTACTGATAAAGTTCTATGGATGGGAAACAGAAAATTTACCCCGGGACTGCCCCCTGTACTACTAATGGACAGATGCAACTCCTAAATGCTTTATCCCATACATGGGTCCTCTCAAATTATCTATGGTATGATCCCAGTTATTCTCATTATGGGTAATATATAATGATTGACCATAGGATAGGTAAGGCCAATCTATAAGCAAATGGAATTGGTTATATTGAGCACCAGTAGGAAAATTAGCTAGACTTAATATGGCCGACAAGGGCAGCTAGCCTAGTACTTACCTATGAACCTACAAACATTTAAATGCATTTGTGCTGTCCCAACTTAATTACCACAACTATTTTCACAATTTTATCTATATCAAAAGATTCATTTGATCTATTGCAACTGTATTATGGTAATGGTAACTGTCACTACTTTAACACATCTATTTACTTCAATAGATTCTACCTGTCTTAGAATATTTCAAGATTCATTCATTTGTAAATCCCCTTCCACAGAAGGTCTATTAAAGTAATGAGTTTTATTATGTGCACAAGCCATCACAAAAAATGAATAATGGAGTATATGCAGGTCTAGTTTATGAATTATGTAACAAACCTTGTACATTAGGATTAATGCAGGTGGCACAATGGTGCAACAGTTATCATTACTGCCTCACAGTGCTAAATTCTCCAGTTTGGTTAGTTGGTGGGGTGCCTCCTATGCAGAGTGTGTATATTTTCTTTGTACCTGTGATGGATTTTAGTGCATGCTCCAGTGTCCTCAAACATCACAAAGACTTGCTGAAAGTGAATTTGCAGTGTTTCAAATTTCTTGCAGATGTATATGCTGACCATGGAGGAGTGGTGTGTGTGTGTGTGTGTGTGTGTGTGTGTGTGTGTGTGTGTGTGTGTGTGTGTGTGTGTGTGTGTGTGTGTGTGTGTGTGTGTGCGTGCGTGTGTGTGCATGTGTGTGTGTGTTTGTGCATCTACACATGCATTTGTATGTGTGTGTGTGTGTATGTGTGTATTTTCATGGAGATATGAGAAAGTTTGTAGTGAGAGAATTGCTAGTGGATCCACATACTATGACTTAACATGTGGCTCTGAATGCAGCAAAAATGAAAAAAGCATTCCAGGTTCACTTGCAGAATTGTAGTAAGTTGGAGACTGATTTGGCCAAAAGTAGTAGCAGTATCAACAAATGGCAAACTAATAACATTTTCACATCAAATATTTAAACTCTAATGAGCACGTACCTAGCTATTTATGCACAAAACAATATAACGAAAGAGCAGGCTGTAGAAGCTAGATAATATGCAAGTGGTTTGTTGAAGCTCATAGCTATTTATACATGCGCACACAGACTAAAATTGCATTTAATGAACTCCTTTGACAGTGAACTGTTCTGAAGTTCTCCAGTTTCTTACAATATTGGATTATTTGGAAGAAAGTAGTTCTACAGTATAAGAAATTAAACAAAATGACTAGCAACAAATGCATGGCTGTTATTTATCCAAGGTCTGCTATGAGGCACATACAGACTCATCATTAATTTGAACACTCTGATCTAGATACGCAAATATCCATTGTACCTTCAGACCAGAATATTAATATACATTTTACAAGGTCAACTTATGGATAGTGATCTATTGACAAAATCTGATCCAATTTTGATTACCACAGATAGCACAAATAAACAGGTTGATATACTCATTTCGATTTCCTGCTAAGGAGTAGGAATAAATATTCAAGCATCTATCCTACCGTCATCTAATGACCAGATTATGGGCATCACTGAGGCAAATGAAAGGTGACAGTGTAATTTGTTCTACATGTAGATGCCTTATGCATTAATTATGACTGCAGCTAAGACAATGAACTGAGCAGGAATCCTACATGAGGAAAACTTAGGCATAGTATAAGCACTTAGAAACATCAGCAGAAAGTTCATCTATGACCAGTGGAATACCACACCGGGCACAAAATATATAATCTAATACAACAGATGCTAGATGATCATGTGATTGTCTTGGTTTCTTTTAATACTATTTGTCAGTTAGGAGGAATGCCTGGTTGACAGAATCTTTTCAGCTACAAACCAGGCCCTATTGAAGAGCATATATGAAATGCATTGTGGCAACTGTCAAACATTAATGAAAAAAAAACAATTATTGCAGTGGAAGAGCACATACAGAGAAAAGAGCATTGTTAGAGATTATTGAAAATAAACAACATCAGTTCTGAGTAATTTTACTAGTTACTATCTATACACATATTTACAAGGAACAAAATAATATGTACACATATTTACAAGTGTTACAATATGAAACTCAAATATTATAATATAATGTATGCACTGGGATCAATAGCAGGCAGTCCCAGCATGGCTTAACAAGTATCTTTAAGGAATAATTTTTGTTTTTGGTAATTCTTTTTTAGCATTTTTTAAATGTTTTATGGTTTGCACATTTCTTAAATCAAATGAAATGTTGTTCTATGAGATGCAACCAATGTTTGAAAGTCTTATTTGCCTAATGATAAACCAAAATGAGGTCTCTTATAGTGTTATAACATTGATGCTATTATTTCTGGGAGAATTTAATTTCAATAGTTGACAGTAATCTAAACTAAAAAGTGTGAAAAGTATTGTGTTTAATTAAAGCTTTGGCCCACTGGCAATATGACACCATTTGACTTCAGTTAAGGCAACACAGTGATGCGTTCTAGGTTTGACTTATTTACAGCTGTTGGACTACTTTGTGTTTGCAATGGTTCTTCAATGAATCATTGACTTTCACAATACCAACAATCCAAAACACTGAAAAATAATTCCCAAACATTTATCAACTTGAAGAAGGGAGAGATCTCCCAAATGAAGTGAATAATTAATGATACACACTTAGAAATTACACCTGTAATGATTTCCTATGGAGAACAATGGTCCCTATTATGTTTTTCTGTGTTTTTTTTTTCTGCTAGCAAATAAAGCTCAAGGAGTTTCACCTCGACCACCTCTAGAGGAACCATTTGTGACAGAATATAAAACAAAGAGGGGACATCCACATTCCAGTTTCTGTTGGTAAAATTCTACTTTCTGGTGCCAACAAAGGTTTTAAATTGTGAAAGAGCTTTAGGTGAGAAATTGTTCTCTGTTGACAATTTCTGTATACTCTGTAAAAGATACTGTGGGATTTAATATTAAGACTAAGTAGTTTTGGTGAACATTAGGAATATGATTTTTTGTGGGGCTCATAGCATTTGAGGTTGGAAGGACCAGTTATTTTTTGAAGAGCTGTGAAGAGCATGATGCAACATTTACTTGTATTCATGATGTGTGATCTTTTCAGCTGAGTTGTAAAATCTTAGAAAATTTTTTTATATAACTTCTTAAGTAGGTTGTAATAATCCAGCCTGAGTTCAGCATCAAAACGACATCAGAGTATAGGCCAAGATTAATTTCAAGCAATTCTTGTGTAATGTCTTATCTGTCTTTCTTCAAGTCTGTCTGTTTTCATATCTTAAATAGCAGCCTAATATGTAAAGACATAAAATCAGTGAAGTCCAAGTTGCTTGGGACTCCCTATCCTCCTGAAAAGGCTTATTTTAGGACAAGATGGGAGCTACAAGATGCAGAGGCAAAAATATTCTGATGAGTTCATATAATATTAACACAGAAATGCTAGTTATTTTCTTGAAATAATGGTATTACTTTTCTGTCTCCATGTTTTTGGATTTAGGTGATGAATTTAATATCTGAGGACTAACTTACCATGTACATAGGATCGTCATGCTATCAGAAGATATTGCAGGTTACTAATAATAATGCAAAGTGACTTCTCAGAGATGATATCAATGGCTTTTGGATAATGACAACTATAAATTTTTAGTTTTTGAATTCTCAGAGGTGATATTATCAATGGCGTTTGGATGATGACAACTATAAATTCTGAGTTTTTGACTTCTCATTGGTGATATTATCAAAAGAGTTTGAATGTGCTGACAACCAAAATTTTGAGTTTTCTACACTGACTGAATTCTTCATATTTATCCATAAGAATTATTTTATTTATTTTATTTTATTTTACATTTGTTGACCGGGCTAGTCTAACTGGATATATGTCCATTTTCAGTAGAGGCCCGGGGAGAAAAGCTCCATGACACCCATGATAATAAAGTTGCAGGACAATATAAAATGACTTCAGATATGTGTACAAGTACAAAGATTGGATAATACAGAAATAATACAGAGAGGACATAAGTTAATACCATATGAAATGCATTCAACGTAGTGTATAATTCAAAATAGCAAGTAAGTACATTACTTAATATAGAAAAAGGGGAGTTATACAATCTAATTCCATATACAAGTATGGCACAATAAAAGTCAGATTGAAAAAAAAATGTGTAGTAAAAAAAGACAACATTTTTTTTTCCTCTCTTACAGGTGAGTATTCAGAGGGATGGAAATAATGAAATACAGAGTGAGAAAGGTAAGGTATAGAATATGCTGACAGTATAAGGCTCAAGTGGAGAATTAGTCAGGTTTAGTACAGGGGCATAACCAGTGTGTTTTGAGGAAAAGTTTCAGTCTGTTTTTGAAGAGTGATATAGAGGAAACTGAGGAAAGTTCACTGGGTAGGAGATTCCAAAATTTTCCCACAGTATTAGAGAAGAGAGAATCCCCAGCCCTGTTGTTAGATTTAGATGTGTTAATTAGAAGTTTCTGAGATGAATGTAAGGACTTTAGATTGTGATAGGGGGTGATGATGGTGGATAGAGTAGGAGTATTGGAAAGTTGGTAAAGAGTCTTGTGGGCAGTGATTAGTTGGTGGTATTTGAGCAGATTCTGTAGTTACAACCACTGAAGCTCCTTTAAATTAAGGCAATGGTGTGTTCTGAATGAGTTACCAGTAGCAAATCTGGCTATGTTATTGTATGAGATTTCCTATTTATTGAGGTTATTCTTAAATAGATTAGTGAAAATATTTGAGGCATAGAGGAGTCTAGAGATTAGATGAGTGTGTGCAATAGTAGTCCTAGCTGTAGGTGACAGGAAGGGTTTAATTATGTAGAGAGAGCCAAGTTTTTTGTTGACAGATTTAATAGTGTTATTGATATGTATGTCAAAGGTAAGGTTGTTGTCAATGTTAATACCAAGTAGCTTGGTAGTTAGATCAGGTGATATAATGGTACTATTAGTGGATGTAACAGCAAAATCTATGGGAGAGGATTTATGATTAGGATTGAAAAGGAGGAGTTTAGTTTTTTTTGGGGTTTAATAGAAGACAACGGTGAGTGAACCATTGTTCAACAATGTTAGATACATTTTGGGTAAGGGAGTGAAGTTCAGAGGAGGTTGTGCCTGAGCATACAAGTGTGGAGTCATCTGCATATTGAATGCAAGTAGCATAGGGAATTGCTAGATTAAGGTCATTGATGAATATGGAGAAAAGGAGAGGTCCTAATATGGATCCCTGAGGTACACCGAGGTTAACTGGTAGGTGGTTAGATAGAGTGTTTTGCCAGAGTACAGCCTGTTGTCTTTGATCTAAGTAGGATTGGAACCATTTGATAGAGAGTGCATCTAAGGCCAGGGATTTGAGGATATCTGTGAGAATTTGATGATTGACCATGTCAAATGCTTTTGACAGATCAATAAATAGTGCTGAGGAAAGCATATTACAATTACGGTTTTTGTTAATACAATCTGTAAAGGAAAGGAGGGCAGTGGTAGTGCTATGGGAGGGTCTGAAACCATGTTGACAGTTAGAGAGCAAGTTATTATGGAGTAGGTGGTCTAGCAATTGCCTATGGATGCATTTTTCCAAGATCTTGGCCAAAGGAGAAAGAAGGGCTACGGGACGGTAGTTGGAGAAATCGATGAAGGTTCCATCTTTGTGAAGGGGAATAATATGGGAGATTTTCCAGATGTTAGGGACGTGACCTTCGCTAATACTTCTATTGATCAGAATGGAGATGGAGTAAGCAATTGATTTGGCAGATTTCTGTAGATATTCAGCAGGTAGTTGGTCTGCTGAAGGAGAGCCTGGTTTCAGTTTTTGGATTAGGGCAAGAATGTGGGTTGTTGGGACTGGTTGAAAGATGAAAGGAGGGGGTGTGGCTTTGTTATAGGTAGGTAAAGTAAAAGTATTAGGTGATAGTTGGCTGGCTAGTGTTTGGATTGCATTGGTGAAAAAGGTACTGAAGGCATTGGCAGTCTGCATGGGATTTTAAAGGTCAGTGTTTAGTGGGCTTGGTGTACTGGATTGACCTGGTTGTAGTAATTGGTTGATGCATGCCCAGAATCTTTGTGGGTTATTATGGATTGCCTTTTGAAATTGAAGGTAGTATTTTCTTTTATCAGATAGTATAGCTTTCTTAGTGTTATTTCTCAGTTGTTTGACATTTTGCTGGTCTGCAGGACTTTTGGTCATTCTCCATTTGGCCCAGTATTTATTCCTGAGGTGAATTTTATGTTTGGTGTCTTTAGAAAGCCATGGGGCTGACTTGGTCTTAATTCTAATAGTATGGGTTGGTGCATGATGATCAAGGATGGCTAGGAAGCTAGAATTAAAGTATTGAACAGCTTCTTCCAGAGGGAGGTATTTTAGGGGAGACCAGTTGCATGCTCTGAGTTTGTTTTGGAAGAGATCTAGGTTGAAGTTCTTTTTGGATCTAATATTCCTGATTGTGGTGGAAATGGGAGTATAGGTTTTATGCCTGATGATATAGGTAAGTGAATTGTCACTTATGTCATTAGGAAGGGTTCCAGATTCATATAATTGGGGATGGTTGTTTAACAGAATCCAGTCTAATGTGCTTTCTTTCTTGTTGTGTTTATCTATTCTGGTGGGGGATTTAATGGTTTGATCAAAACCATATAGGTTGATGTTGGTGGTTGGGTGGCTGTTGCTACAGCAGTTCCAATCAATGTTTATATTGCCAAGGATTATGGTTTCTTGCGGCAGGTGTTGAGAAGACTTAAGGATTTCATTCTAATGGATGGTTTTCTACTAAGATAATGTCTCTAGTGTACCATTTGTTGCATAATTAACATATGATTCTTTTATTTGTGCAATTGTTTTGCCATTCCATATGTATATGAGGGATGGAGACGTGGAAATGTGTGTATGAAACTTGTCAAACTTTATAAGAGCTGTCTGAAAATTGAATTAGCACCTAACACCCGTCATTGCATTGCATTATATTGTACTATACTGTGCTGCATTAAAGCCTATTGTCTACCTCATCAAAATACAGCAGAATGGGGCGGAGCCTAGATGGCCAACTGAGAGCAGTGAATTTTGAGAGTTCCATAAACTAGTATAATAATGTAGAAACATTTTATTATTTTCAAGTTTAAAATGTCAGCAATCTATAAATAAACTACTAAACTACATAAATATCAATTTTGGTGGAGAGATACAAATATTTTCCTGTCAAGTAACTTGGAGATATATTGAGTCACTGAATATGAATAACTCAATGAATTCTCATCCAGATGCTGCTTTGAAAAAAGAACTGCAATTGATGACATCTACCTTACAGGAATTGTCTTCAAAGATGGATGGCTTTAAAAATGATTTAGAAAACCTCAAATTAAATTCTCAAAAACAGACTGATACTCTTAATGAACTATTACAGCAACACCATACAAAAATAACAAATATAGAGACTTCTCTACATGACATTGAAGGGAGACACAAAGAGGAAGAATCCCAAAAAGAATTTTTGAAGGAGAAGGAGAAGACATTATTTCATTCTTAACAACCTGTATTCCTGTATTCTTAGACTTGAAAGAGGGACTTTCATTTGGAATTGAAAGGGTGCATAGAGCACTGAGGAAACCTTCTTCTAACTCAACAAATATTCCACCTAGATCCATAGTTATACAATTTCTTTCATTTCTGGACAAGGAACTAATATTAAAATCTGCTTGGAGAAGATCACCCTTAAAATGCAATTAAAGCCTGATAAGGTTTGACAATTATTATTCTTCCAGAATACTAAAACAAAGGAAAACATCTGGCCAATAATAAAACTGTTGAAACAAAAACAACATTAAAGCACAGCTGGCCTTTCCAGCCAAGATAAAAATATGTTTTGCCAATGAGATGAGAACCTTTAATGACTTAGAAGAAGCTACTATATTCATCAAAAACAACATTGTGTCTATCTCAGAAGAAATGGAATGGATGGCACCTACTCTTAAAAGAATAAAAGAAACAAATCCTTAGACTGACACTGGAAAGAAGAAACAAAAAACTGATTCCAAGATAGTTGTCCCAAAAAATAACTCTTACAACTACATCTCTCAAAGTATCAGCTGATATGGTACATCACTTGTCATCTGTTTTTATTTAAAAAAGAAGGGTTTCTTAAACAACTGAGAAACAGGTAATGATTTATCCAGAATGTTCAAAGAGTCCAATAATTCTTCACAAAGGTAGGTCAAGATGGGCTACTATTTACATTATATATAAGTCAAACAAAGCAACATATAATACAAACATAGACGTTTCTGTTCCTCTATTTGAACTCAATGAATACTTATCTTGTTAATTTTTCATTGATTTTACTTCTAATAATTTAAGTAATTAATTAACTAATTCAGCAAGGTACCATTCATCAGAGTTCAGACTCAAATGTAACAATTTAACATCATATATAATAGCAGTAACAATAGTAGAGTGTTTTGAAAAAGAAATGCTGTCATGGAGACTAATTCCTTCTTCAGTTAAAGTATGATTTAGAAATGTCATGTATATCCTGGTTAAATAATAGTAGCATGCTCTTAGTACAAATGTCATCATTATTCTGCCTATATATACTTAATGTCAATTATGGCAGGTATCAAAGCTACGAGTGCTGTTTGATCAATCCTGATATAGTGTGCATGGATGCAGCTATGTCTGGCAGCTAGTACAAATGACATTATTACTCTGTCTCTGTCTAAACATAGTTAATATCAATTGTGGCAGGTATCATAGTTTTGAGTGCTGTTTGATCAATCCTGACATGGTGTGCATGGATGCAGCAATGTCTGGCAGCTAGTACAAATGCCATTATTATTATGTCTAAACATAGTTAATATCAATTATGGCAAGTATCATAGCTTCGAGTGCTGTTTGATTAAGCCTGACATGGTGTGTGTGGATGCAGCTGTGTCTGGTAGCTGTTGTATGTTGCTGTTTTCATCTGCGGGAAGCTGTGGGTTGTGGCTTGTGATCGAGGTTTACTGATGCTTGTGTATTAGGAAGAGACATTTGGTGTTTTAGCCTGGATCCAGGGGAAGTGGATGGATAAAACTGTGATTTGGGATATTTTGGCAGAGAATAGTTTGTTTATACATCTGCTGAGTGAGAGGTGGGAAGACTGGAAGAATGTGTTATCTCTTGCTGTGGCGGCTTGTTGGGAGGTTTTTTTTTTTTTTTTTTTTTTTGATCTGTTTACTCTCTGTTCTTTTCCTAGCTGCTGTCTCACTGAAAGGGAGGGAATTTAGGCTTGAAGTTGTAGTGAAGTGAAGCTTTGCTTAAGGTGCATCATGAGCCTCTGTTATCCAGTACACAGGTACACTAACAGAAACATATGCTCCCAGGTTGCTATGGTAATGGAGACAGAGTGATGATAATGCTTAATGGCTTTGAGGAGCCTCCAAGATGATTCTCAGCAATGAAGTTTTTGGTTTAAAAAAAAAAAAAAATATATATATATATATATATATATATATATATATATATATATATATAAAATAAAAGGGCTATTTTAAACCACATGTACACATACTGATGGTCTCCCAGCACTTTGTTTAGCTCATTAAGTTGATTCTTGATAAAAAAATACATAAATAAGTGTAATTTTACATTTAAAGTGTATTTTGGTCCAAACACATTGAGGACTTACATAAGAGTGGAAGTCTGAGTTACTGCGAAAGACTAAGAGCACTTGGTCTTGTGCAGTACCTTTTGCAGTGGTCTGGGAGGAGAACTTGCTCTGATGTGTTGGGCATATGGGGATAGCTGATTTTAGGGATGTTTGGGGTTGCTGGGAAGTGCTAGAGAGTCATCAGATTTCCTTTGTGGAAATACCTATGGGAATGGAAGGTGTATTCATAGGTTCATAGGTTCATAGGTTAGTACTAAGCTAACTGCCTGCTTGCCATTTTTTATTTTAAGCCCAGCCATTATCTTGTGAGACTCAACCCCTGTACCCTTGTTTGCAAGGCAAACACCTTAACCATTAGGCCACCCTCCCAACCCCTAATGATCCTTCACTGGCAGAGTGGCCACTGCATGTAACAGGCTGGTAAAATGGAACAGGACAAATATTGGTTTGGATATTTTAAGAACAGCTTGTAAACACCACATGAACTAGTGAATGGTATTCTGGCAAAACTGGATGGGCATTGTTGCCCATGCTTGAAGTACTGCTATGTGCGTATGTAAGGATGGAAATATACTTATAGCAAATAAGAAACTTGAAGGGTCTCATAATTTAAAGACTATGGACTGTATGAACATGCCTGGAAGGAGCTAATAATAAGAATAAGCATTACAGCTTGTGGTCTCTATAATAACTAAGCAACAGCCAAAAAGAAAAAAAACACACACAGTAGTTATGTAATATATGATTTTAGTAAATTAGACATAAAATATATACTCATCATATAAGATGAAGCAGTCTGCTGAACTTAGATATTAAAGACAGGATTTAATAACATGGGCTTGTGTATAGTAACACTACTGTCTTAACTTGTCATAAATGACATACACGACATTGAACATCAAGGGGAAGCATGATGATTTTCTGATATAAGTAAATATGCATAACAAGTTATGTAATTGTTTTAACTTGAATTGCAGTTTTTGTAACCCATCTTGACCATACATAATACTGAAGTGATTACCAAGGTAACTAATGCTTTATACATGACATCAAACTGACAAAGTTGTTCAAGAGAAACAATAGAAGCCTGAACTTGAAATGTGACGGAATGTAACAATCATATTCTGAACAAATAGTATTAAATTGACAATAGACACTCAGTTTAATATCATGGGCTTGTGTATAATAGCACTACTGTTTTAACTTGTCATAAATGACATACACTATATTGAACATCAAGGGGAAGCATGATGATTTTCTCATATAAGTAAATGTGGATAAGTCATATAATTGCTTTAACTTTAATTTTGGTTTTGTAACTCATCTTGACCATACATAATACTTAAGCTGCTACCGAGCTAACTCATGTTTTATACATGACATCAAACTGACAAAGTTGTTCAAGGGAAAAAATAGAAGCCTAAACTAGGAATGTCACAGAATGTAACAATCACATTCTGAACAAATAGTATTAAATTGACAATAATCACTCAGTTTAACCTTTGCTGACTATACAAAATAGAATGTTGCCATTTAAATCTAAAAACATTCAGTATATGCCATAAAATGGCAATTTATGAATATGGAAAGAGAACTTGTAATCCTAGTGAATTTGTTATTTTTAGCCTATAATTTCACTCATTTTATAATAAGAGATGACAGATATGAAAATCCTTATGTGTAGGAAATGGGGGGAAGAGGGATGCACTGATAATTAAAATGCACTAACTTTAATCAATGTTCACATAAAACAAACTTGATGCTTTAAGTAAGTTAGCAACAAACAACGTGATTACTTAAATGCTGGCAAACAATGACATATAACTTCTGATATATCCAGTAAAATACATGGTATCATAAGCATTAGGTATAAATATTATTACCATCTATTTATATTAAGTAATAAGTTTTGAAAGACTTCATCAGTATGGGTGAATATGTTAAATAACTGTGTGCTATAATCTTTTACTGAGGTTTTATATTTGATACATCCTACTTTACTATGATTGAATTGTTTGTCATCTATCTTTCATGTAAATATTAATTGCTCATACAATAAGTGGACTTTTATATTGTATTAGAATTCTGTCTAATCTACAATAGTACTGTATCTATTCAAAATAACATAAATATTGCTTATTCCTACTACAAATATTCTCTGTATGATAATTCAATTTATGGAGCTCAGATGTTCTGGATTGTCAAATTATGAGTGATAATCTAATGGATTTAGGTTTATCCATCAGATTAGGAATGATTTTCATTCCATGGCTAGTGTGGATCTTAGTTTTGTTAACATTTATTAATTTCAATTTGTTATTTCACAAAAAACATTTTTAGTATGCCTGACCAAAACATTACTTTATTGGCAAACACTCAAAGTATAAAACTGATAATTTCCTTTAAAAGCTCAAACATATACTTTATAGTTATCAGGGAAAAATGTTTAATAGTCACAATAAAAAAAGTACGTAGTCTAAATAACCTAAGATGGATTTAACTTTATTATCATTAAATACCAATGGCTTAAACAATCCTAATAAGAGATCAAATTTACTGAAATATTTAAAACTGAACAAAGCACAAATTATCTTCCTTCAAGAAACTTATTTCAAAACAAATGCCAAAAAATGCATAGTCATCCCGTTTGGGGAAAAACAAAACATCCACAAATTATCATATAGGTGGCAGCTCCCTTAATACAGAAGAAGTAAAAAGAGGTCTGGGGACCCAGGTAGATAGTAATCTCTCCTTTGACAATCATATTGCCAAAGTAGTTAAGAAATCCTTCTATGTGGCCCATCTAATTACTAAAGGGTTTGCATCTAGAAATAAAGAGGTTATAGTGCCAGTCTACTCATCACTCACTAGACCCATCATAGAGTACAATGCCCCATTTGGGATGTACCTCACAAGACACTTCCAACAGCTGGAAAGACCACAAAAGTACCTCACCAAGAGGATTACTGGTCTCATACATATGTCCTATGCAGCCCGACTGAAAAAACTCCGGCTGTACTCAGTGACATATCACTTACTCAGAGGTGATCTCTGCCTGACTTACAAAGTCATGTCCAACTCGGAATTGATGGACATGCTCCACCTAAAGAAATCTAAGTCACTGCGAGCCACGCTGTCTAGTGAGCTAAACCTCGCCACAACAATAAATAGAACATGCTGGAGGGATAGATTCCTGTCACAGAGACTCCCCATGCTTTGGAACAAAATTCCAAATTACATCAGAGAGACCCCGTCACTAACACTCTTCAAGAGACACCCTGATGAGTGGATGGGTAACAGAAAATACACCCCAGGGATCAATTCATTGGCTTTGCTTGACAGAGGATCAGTTAATTAATCAACGGGGCGGCGAAAGCTGACAGACTCTGGCTAGGCTTATAAATGCCCTCGGGCAGATAGCCTAGTACCTACCTATGAACCTATGAACCTAAATGACAATTACAAATGGAATCCTAAGGAATATATGATATTATCGCAATCCACTTATAAGACAAAGACAAAAGGGGTAACAATTTTATGGAAAACAAATGTGATTAACCCAGAAATCATTTATAAGTATGAAGATAAAGAAGGACTTATGGCAGCAGTAATAGTTAAATATAATAACAGAATATGGACCCTAGCCAATCTATACTGGTTCCCAAACATTGGAACATGAACTGTTAAAAAAACTTGGATTTCATTTCCAATAATTATAAAGGCAACTTAGAATTAGGAGGAGAGTTTAACTGTATATCTGATCTTTCTGAAACTACAAATAAAAGGCCACTGTGTACATCTGCTCTATCAAAAGCTTTAAATAAGTGGGTAGAATTGTTTCATCTTGTAGATACTTTCAAATTTAAAGAAGATAAATCTTTCTTGTTTTCCCATCAAGATCACATATTTGGTACCCAAACTAGAATAGATAAAATATTTACTGCCCATGACTTGCACACAAAAATCATTAATTTCTCAATCACTCCCTGCCCCTTTTCAGACAACAATTCATTGATACTAAAACTTCAAAATGGGTACAAATCATTAATCTTTAACTCCAGAATTCCACTAAAATTAAAGAGTTCAAACCCTGGTTATTATTTGAATTACAGTTCTTCTTAGATATTAATTACACCACAGAGATAAATAAAATAATGATATGGGACTCAGTAAAAGCTTACATATATGGTAAAACCCTAACTTGGTATAAAAAAAATCAGAGAATGGGATTCTGAATTACTAGATCTACAATCCAAACTTTTGTCAGTAAAAGCTGAAAAAAATCAAAATCATTTGGAGATTAAAAAAGAAAGTAGAAGTATTAAATAATAAATACAATGGAATTCTAACACATAAAACTAGTTTAGCTTTAGAAAAACTAAAAATTAATACCTTGGCCACTTCTCCCAAATGACTCCATAATTTATCCACAAGAATCAAAATGCAATCAAAAGCTAATAACATTAAAAGTATCTTCCATGAAAAGAAAGGGAAAAATATCTCGGATATAGGTGACATTCTTGATGCCTATAGAAATCACTATATGGAACATTTCCAAAAATAGAATATACATACATATCAATCAATTAAATCTAGATGAAAAATGTTCTAATATAAAAAAATACCAAAAAATTTTAAACTAGATCTGCAAGCACCCATATCTTACAAAGAAATTACAGATACAATAAAAGAGGGTAAAAATAATAAAGCTCCAGGTATAGATGACATAATTATGGAAATATATAAACTTTTTCCTTCAAAGATACTATGCCTCTTCCATAAAACTTTCTTAGAAATTCGGTCACAGGCTTTAATACCACCCTCTTAGAGATATTCCTTAATCACATCAATCCTAAAGGAAAACAAATCCCACATCATATAGACCTATATCATTATTAAATAATGACAATAAGATATTCATGACAATATTAACTAACGCAATGAAAATACCACTATCCAAAACAATAAATAATAATCAGACTGGATGTATATATCATAGACACACACATGACAATATTAAAAGGATAATTTCTCTTATAGATTATGTTAATAAAGAAAATAAAGAAACACTTATAATTGGCTTAGATATAGAGAAAGCCTTTGATTCCCTAAATTGGGACAATTTATTCAAAAACCTAATGCTATTTGAATTTCTTGCATCCTTTGTTCATCTCCTAAAGAATATATATATATATATATATATATATATATATATATATATATATATATATATATATATATATATATTTACAAATAATTTAGCGTATGTCAAGTTAGGTCATTTTTACCTCTGACTCTATACATATAACAAAAGGCACTAAACAAGGATGTCCCATGTCACCGATTCTATTTGCTCTGGCTATTCAATTCATAACAATATAAAAATCAAAGGAATAGATGTTTATGAACAATACAATTCTAAAGTAATGCTATTTGCTGATGACATATTACTAACATTATCTAACACAAAAGAAACATTAGAAGAATTAGATATATTAATTGACAAATTTCACATGATTTCAGGACTCCATTTCAATAAATCAAAATCAAAATTTTTATTTTTAAATGAAAAAAGAACTGCAGATTAAGGGGGATCACATCATAGAGAAACAAGAATCTACTTTAAAATATCTAGGAATTGAGTTACGCAAGAATAATAATGAATTAGTCTCAAAAAACTATAATAATATCATCAATACAATTAAAATCTCTGTGGAAAAATGGAACAAAATAATATTAACATTTGAAGATAGACTACAGTTAATAAAAATGAAGAAGCAGACCTCTGGTATTCCACCACAGCAAAAATCCACCACGATAGAGTCCTGAGTCAAACAGCAAACAAATTTGACACAGGACTCTATCATGGTGGATTTTTGCTGTGGTGGAATACCAGAGGTCTTCTTCTTTGTTTGCTTCATTTTTCCACTGGTAAACCTTCAACAAGTGTAAGATAGTTTTTCCTTGAACAGTTAATAAAAATGGTTTTACTGCCCAAGACCCTATATATAGCCTTGGCAAATACAACTGTTACCAGAAAGGAATATACTTAAAGAAATAAATGCATGCCTAATAAAATTTTTATGGTTTCCAAAAAGAAACAGAATAGCTTTAATACATCATATCAGACCATGGAAACAGGGAGGATTAAACTTTCCTGATATAGAAACATATATAAAAGCATCAATATCTAAAACAATTTCAGATTGGATAAGTCCAAATTACTCTGCAAATTAGAAAGAATTACTAACTGTAATATCAATAAATGAATTTGATTTACAAAAAAGCATTTTAAATAACAGATAAAAACAATTTGCCATGGCACATATTATGTATTAGTATGCACTATAACATAACTAAACCCACTAAAACTCATATTATTAATTATTACATTGACTCATTTAGGAAAATTATTAATGCAAATATATATTTAAAAATCTGCTTTGATCTTTTAGCACCAATTATAGTCAAAAAGAACTTTTCCACATAAAATATATAGAGACATTATTAATTCATGGGAACAGAAAGGATTTGTTTGTTGGCTCCAATGTATCAAAGAACTAAAAGTTTTAGATATGCAAGTAATAAAAACAACATACAGAATTCCACAACAGGACTGGCTAACTTTACAGATTATTCTGTTATATTCACAAGATTTTAGTAGACTAATTAACAATTCTTCATTTAAAGAAATTCCTAAATTTATGAAATATATATATGAAATCATATATAATGACTTTGACATGCGAAACAATATTTCAAAATTTTACAAAATATTTGTAAACTATAAAACAACACCCAAAACTTAATATTGGAAATGTATAACAAAAGGACACTCAATACAGTTAAATGAAGATATTAAAACAAATATCTTATTATCGATAAAATATACATTCTTTACACAATACTAGAAAGTTTTTAATTGAAAATGCTTGCACAGAGGATTCTTAACCCCAGACAGAATCAGTAAAATTAGTTCTTCCTTAAAAGGAATATGTTGATGTGAACAAGTACACAATGCAGACTGGAACCACATTTTCTTTGATTGTGTTAAAATTAAGCCATTTTGGAATGGTATTAATAACTTTCTACAAGCTTTATTTAATGAATTATTTTATTTAACTAAAGCTCTTGTATTATTAAATGTAAACAAAGGTCCTCATTTGAATAGGTCAAACATGTATCTAGTATGGACTATACTTGCAATTTCAAGGAAGTGTATAACAAGAAGATGGAATACAAACACAATACCAACTCTGAAAGACTTCCACAACCTACTGAAGACCACAGCATTATTGGAAATTAAAATTAAAGAACTAAGAATTTATCCAAAGCCATTTATCAACAACCCTTGGGGAAAAGTCTTATTGTTGATTGACACTATACAATAATTGATCAAACAGTCTGATAATGGATTGCATACTTATAAAGTAACTATATACATTAAGATCTGTTATAGTGTCCGGCTAATATAACTAGTGTACATAGTTATTTAAGATGTTGTGTATAAATACTATGGAATTCATTCAAATGTATTTGAAAAATAAAAAAAAAATTTTGAGAAGAAAAAAAAAATACAGCAGAATTTGCAAGCTATATAAAAAGTAACTTCTTGTAGTTTTCTTAAAATGCATTGTAGTGTAGTACAGATATAACGTGCTTGAGACAAATAAAGCAGTAAGAGAAGTATGGACTATATAGTCTGATGGCTGCCTTTGTCTGCTGATTTTTCTGGAGCCAATCAAAAACTTTGCTCTGCATGATCAATTAAAAATCTAAATGAAATATCTAATGGATGGCAACATGGTTCTAAAACACTTCAGCAATGCTACCTTTTCTAGCATCTTTTTTTCTGTGGCTGCAATACATCTACAAAACATTCTGCACATTCTAAAGGCTTTGATCCAAAAATGTAGATTTAAAACATGCTATCCTTTTTCCTTAGTTTTATTGAGCTGAACAAACTATTTATTGTATAAAGTAAATAGAGTCTGCCTCTGCACTTTCTACTTTCCCATTCAAAACTGTTGTCGTTTCAACATTTGTACCATATATTACATTATGTATCATGTTTAAACTTGTAAGAATTTTTGTCTAAGAAAATAATTACAGGCTACTTACACAGCACTAATAGTTGTACTCCATCCATCCATAATCCCCTTTTTCATATTTTTGCACATTGGGTTGGGGTGCCACCTCAACACTGACAATCATCTAGAGCCAAGGTTTATACCGACAGGTGGCTAGCCATACCGAGATAGTTCATCTACACCACACACCACATGCACACTCCCACCTATGGCTAATTTAGAGTGTCCAGTCCACCTACTGAATGTCTTTCAAATGCGGGAGAAAACTCGAGCACCATGAAGAAACCCATGCAAACACAGGGAGTTCACACAGACTCTGCACAGATGGCACCTCAGCCAGGGAGTGAACCAGGGAACCACTTGTTATGAGATGACAATAGTATCTGCTGCACCACTATGCCGCCCTATTATCTGAACTGAAAAGCTGAAGGCATTTTATTGCTGTACTATAACTACTGCTACAAAATGAAATTCACACACCAATAATAAATATGGGATTGGTGCAGTAGAATAGATTATACAGGATCTGAAATCATTTGTTGAATCACTATGTTTTTATTCATACACTGTCTGCAACATGAGAGAGTGAAAAAGTGGACATGAAAAAGTTAGAAGTTTCATAAGAATAAAAAAGCAATAGTAAAAGGCAAATATTTGTCAGTCATATCTAGTTGAATTATGTTTCATTGTAATAATAGGAGGCATTTTCCATGTTATCCCAAAACTTTGGATAAAGGAAGCCCCTCCCCCAAGTCAAACAATTTTAGTGTATGCATATTTAGAAATGCAGGTCAAAAGTTTTTGTGTTGTAAGTCAACATTTCTTATTATCATGAAAGTAAAACAGTAGCAGCAAAGCAGTCTTACAATAAATTAATGAAGTTTTATTAAAAGTTGTTTTATTGTAGCAGTTTTTTGTTTGTTTTGTTTTGTTTAATACATTATTTCTTATTATCGCCTTACTTGTTTTGATGTTTGTACTATTACTTAACTAAAAACATACTTGGTAAGAGCAATGAAGCAAACTGTTTTCAAACACAAACATGCAAAACACTCAGGGAGACTGGTCATTTTATTACAAATTGGGAAATCAAGCTATTTCTTTTCCAAAAATGTTATGAATGAAAAGGTTTTTGCAAGGTATAGAAAAATATATTAATAGATTCAATATGTAAGTAATAGAATATCATAAAAGCAAAGGCAAGTACAAATGACAAGGTAATATTGAAAGCCAAAGAGTGTTCATATAGTCCAACAAGGCAAGAATAAGCCAAGGTTGATAGATACGTCTTTGTTGGCTCCATAGCTCTTAACCTCTTGGCACAAAAAATCTGGACAAAGTCAAAAATGATAGGGGGGAAAAAACCCAAAATAGATACAAATGTTTAATATTGCTCTTATTAAGTTAGAAAATAGCTAAAATAAAAGGTCTTCCCCCTGATTCATAAAAGCTTGCATGGAATGCAAGAAGAGTGTAGGAGCTCACGCCGGCAATATGTCTGCTGTGTGATCCAGGAACAGCTGGCAGGGGCATGCACGAGAGCTGCTAAAGCTAGTCTTGCACAGACAGCATCACAGTATGCAAATTACCTCATGTGCTGGTGAAAGCCATGCAAATGAGGTAAATTTGCGATCCAGCAAACACTAATTGTCCGTGGAAGATTAGTGTTACCTGCAGAAATGTACTCAGTTGGTAACAGAGTACATTTCTGCAAATAGCTAAACGGAGCTATGACAGCTCCAAATAAAGGATGCATACAGTTGAGGAAGCATGCCAATGGCCAAATATAAGGCCATTGACATTGCAAAATGTTTAAAAACATAAAAAAATTTACTTTTTTTTTCCCCGAACTCCGATGTTTAAGCAAAACGTGCGGCTCTTTAAAAAACAAGAAAATAATTAAAAAAAAAACAAAAATAGGCATTTTCACTAAAAAGCTTATTTTGCCATGCAGGTGAATGGCAGGCTGAAGACAACATGGCTACTGACTAGTGGTTGCTAAGGCAGGGAAGCTCAGTGTGAGAGATGTAACCATGCATTACTAGGCAATCCTATGCAAATGAAGATAAGGATAGTGAATCCCAATTTTTCCCAGCATGTGAGGCATGTCCCAAGAGTGTAAGATTAGGAGTAGGTGAGTAGAAGACTAGAATATAGGTGACATCATGAGGGGGTGTGTCAGACAGGCTGTAAGCTAATTGGAGCACAGTGACTCGTGTTTGCCCCAAGTTGCTCAGAATTGTAAAGAGATGTGTCTACAGTTGTTCTATCTGAAAATCTCAAACCCAAGGTGCACACTGTTGAAAGACAGGAAACTCCTTGCAAACATGCACACAGCATGTGCGCACATGTGCATGTGTGTGTGCGCGTTTGCGCTTGTTAGTGCGGCGCTGCCCTGGGTGGAAACAGAAAGATAAAAGGAAGGAAATAAAGTAGTAGGAAGTTAACAAAGGAGAACTAGCAGAGCTGCCAGGTGAAATATATCAGAATCAGCCAATTACACAGACAGCAGACTAGCCCAGCCCAACCCAGCACTTTAAACTCTGCAAACACCACCCCCCCCCCTGTTTTTTCTCAAGAACTCTGCAACACTGCAGTATACAAAGAGGGAAAGCTTAAAAAGCTTAAGTCAGACAAAATGTTAGGGGCTGCTCTTGCTATCATAAACCAACATGTGCAAGGTGCTGAGGGTGGTGATGTTGTGAATGCTGCCAAGCAACCCACAGTGAGGAGATGGAAAAGAGTGCACAGACCCAGGGTAACCTACCAGGGGCTACATGAGCTGGAGATAGTGGAGCGCTATAGGGTGGACAGGGACCTCCTACAGCAAATTGTTGAGCTGTGCCGGCCACGCATCACACACAGAACCAACAGAGGGGGAACCCACCCCAGTGGATATCAAGGTTTGTGTTGGCCTAAGAATACTAGCTACAGGTACCTTCCAAAGACCAACTGGTGATATGATGGGGATTCCACAGGCATTAGCATCCAGGGTACTCCACCAGTTCCTGGATGCCATGTCAGCACATGTTGGTGACCACATATATTTCCACAATTCCCATGAGGCATTGGCCAGCAATATGTATCTTTTCCACCAAATAGTAGAATACCCTGTGGTAGTTAGTGCAATAGACTGCATGCATATACACATCAAAGCACCACCTGGTGAGCGGGGTAGGGTCTACATCAACCGTAAGGGCTTCCACTTCATCAACTGCCAGTTCATGTGCAATGCCCAGGGCATAATAATGAATGTGTGTTCTGGATGCCTTGGAAGCTATCAAGATTCCCACATTTGGCATCTGACCCAGCTGTACCAGTTATTTGCCAATGGGGACATTCCCTACAGTCACCTAGTAGGGAATGCTGGATATGCACTGGAGCCATGGCTGATGACACCCATCAGAAATGCACACACACCTGAACAGGAACTCCATAATGAGGCACACACACAAACAAGAATCATAACTGAGCATGTGTTTGGGATGCTCAAGTCACGGTTCCTGTGGCCTGGACACATATGGTGGAGCCTTGCAGTACTCACCAACTACATGTACCCAAATTGTTATGGTATGTTCCATGCTACACAATATGATCCTGCGGAAACAGCTGCAGCAGGAACAGCATGGGGCAGGGCCAAACAGCCCCCCCCACCATTGCCAAGGCCTGCACAGACACAGCATGACTCAGAGGAGGAACTACCTGAGCCTGCCCCAGTAGGCAGAAGGAGGCATGCCCAGTATGCCCTGGCCTTGGCAAATAGGCAACACATAGCACATACACTGGCTCGGTAAGAACCCTGGAAATGGCACCTCTCTCTGACTCGCACATACAGTAAAAGGGATGCCTAACTTGACACTACCTATTTTCAAACATGTATAGGGAGTGTACTATGTGCATCTGACATAGGCAGCCCTGCAGCACTACCCTCACTACTGGCACAGACACAACTTAAGTCACTCACACATACCAGTTGGGGGGGGGGTCACATACCTAACAGTCACAGCCAGCAGGACAGTTGTAGACAAACACAAACAAATGCTGTATTATGCCCTCTGAAGAGGCCTATGTGTAACCTCCCCCCAGGCCTATGCAGACAGATAACAGCAGGCCAGGCAGTGTGATGTGGGTTGGGTGGGCTATGAAGTCACAAACTAATATGCATGTAATTGGAAGCTAAGGTCTGTAGTACAGTGGTATGCCTCAAGCCAGTACGATAGGCAACAGTACAGACTGAAATGGAGTACCTGACATAGCAGTGCAGGCCTAGCAAATGTGTACAAGTGTCAGGTGTACCCCTCATCCTATGTACACCCACAGTAACAATCAGGTGCCCCCCCCCCGGGTAGAAATGTACAAATAATAGCTGTCCTCCCTGTATGTAGAAATGTTGATAAGTCTATACAAATTGACTCATGGAAGCCCTGCAGGCACAGCGTGCTTCCTGTCGATGTACAGCACAAAGGTGAGCCCTGAATTAAAAACCAACTTGATTTTTCACACACATATAGTATATATGCCCATAGTGGGCATGCTCACACACACAAACAAATTTAGCAAATTTCAATCAACAGCATACTGAAAGGTCATACTGGGCATGCTCACATACTTAGGCCATGTCTGAGTACAGCAGTGGGCCACACATATCTGGCAGTTGCAGTTCTTACTCCAGACACGTCACTATTCACCGATCCTGCCTTGCGCACACAGTGATATGAAAACAGACCCATATTATATATTGGACCCCTGTCATAATCAAACTATGTAATACAAGTACTTAAGTTGTTCAAAGAAAGTTAAAATCCAAAGAAGATCAATAAATCTCGGATCAGTATCATCAAAAAACAATGAGCACTCCTAACATTATCCAAGCCAAGCTCTGCCAAAATTATTGCCAAAGATCCGATAGAGAATCATGAAGCTTTCTTTAGCTATGTCATAAATATCAATGCAAACTCATATATGTTCTGAGTCACTGCAAAGTGTAAATGAATACATGTACATGACTGACATTGCCAACATCTTGTCAGACAGGTTCATACATATTTACCCCCCTCTCAGTGTATGTGAACTCCAAAACAAACAGACCCTGCACCTGAACAGTGTATTGAGACTCACCCTCTGTACAGGATATGAAACTGTTGAATGGGTTACAGCAACGTTTGGCACACTCCACAAGTGTTGGTGCACACCAGACCATGGGAACTATTGTCTTATAAGCCTAATAAGCCTGATCTGCAAGGCCATGGAGTCAATCATTATGGAACTCATAAACAGAGCTATTGGGAGCCTACAAACACCCAACCCTACCCATTTTGGTTTGGTCAGGGGCAGATCATAGTCCCTAAACCTGCTAGATAGTTTTCAAGGCAGTTACCCAGGACATACATCAATGAAATGAGCACCACACGGCCTACATAGACCTTAAAAAGCCCTTTGCCAACATCCCACGCACGTTGTATCCACAAAATCAACAACCTGTGCATAAACACGTATGTCATCTGATGGATTGCCAGCTGGGGCACAGATAGATCCCACAAGGTAAGAATTGTGGTCTCTCTGTTGGACTGTAAGCTGGTAACAGCTGCTGTCCCCAATGGCTCAGCCCTGGGACCCCTCCTGTCTGGTGTATACTTTTCAGAAGTACAGTCAAACACATGAAGGCTATGGTTAGCAAAATTTGTGGATCACTGCAAAAAGGTTGTCATAATTGATGTTTGGGACAACAGAGACATCCTTAAAAAGGGTCTCAGTCAGATAGATGTGGTGTCAAAATTATGGCCTCGAGCTACAGTCATACAAATACCACATAGGTGTCAACACCCTAAATATGGAGGTAATAATAAGGGCTCTATGGACACATGTGGATAGTCACCTCTACTTTCAGAAACACATTCACAAAGTGGTTAGAAAATCATGCTATGTGTCCCCACAAATTGCCAAAGTCTTTGCATGTAGGTCAAAGGAGGTTCCCTCTACTCATCAGTCATCAGGCCCATCAGAGAGTACCATGACACACTTGCGATGAATCTGACTAGGCAACTTCAGCAGCTGGAAAGACCACTGAAGTACTTCAACAAGAGGATTGCTGGCCTCAAACAGTTGCCCCATGCAACAAGACTGAAGTAACTCAATCTGTACTCTGTTGCATACCGTCTACTCAGGTGATCTCTGCCCAACATACAGGTCCATGTCCAGTGCAGAACTGATGTACATGCTCTATCTGAAGTAAACCCAAGCTCACTGTGCCACATGCTCTAGGGATATAATCATCACAACAATAAATAGAACATGTTGGAGGGATACATTACTAACTCACAGACTTCCCTTGCTTTGGAATAGGCTCCCAACCTACATTAAGCTGAGTCCCTCATTGACACTCTTCCAGAGGAGCCTTGATCAGTGTATGTGAAACTGAACTGTCACACCATGGATCACTTCATCAGCTCTACTACACAGAGGCATAGGTAACTAACCCCAGGTGTGGTGATAGCTGCACACTCTGACCATACTAATATATGCCTTCAGGCAGATAGCCTATTACCTACCTATGTACCTATATATGTAGGGGGAACACATGGATGGGCAGAGATGTGTGTAAATGGGTGACCATGACAAGGAGCCATCCAGGACTGTCCCACCCAGCACACATCTCAATGGCACAAAAGACATGAGGTGCACATCTCACCCACTGTACATAATAGCCACCAGTATCTGTAAGCATTACAGTGTATGTGGTGCATGTACCTGCTGTACAACATGACTGCACAATGAAGTACACATCTACTATTTGTAGACATGTACCTGTCACATAGGTTCATAGGTATGTAGTAGACTATCTTCACAAAGGCATATATTAGCCTAGGTAAGTTGTGCAGCTTTCACCACCCCATTGGTTAGTCTCCTAAGCCCTAGTTCTAATAGTTAGTAACCTAAGCCACTTTCTAGTGGGACTGCTGATGTGATCCCTGGTGTGAATTGTCTGTTTCCCATCCACTCATCAATGTTCCTATTGAAGAGTGTCAACAAGGGGCTCTGTCTTATGTACATTGGGACTCTGTTCCACAGTAAGGCAAGTCTCTCGGATGGTACTCTATCCCACCAGCATGTTGTATTCATTGTTGTGATGAGGTTCATATCCCTGGAGTGTGTAGTACAACTCAGTTTTGTTTTCCTTAGATGGAGCATGTTCAACAGTTATGTGTTGGACATGGCTCTGTATGTTAGGCAGAGTTTGCCTCTGAGTAGGCGGTATGCAACAGAGAACAGATTTAGTTTTTCCAGTTGTGCTGCATAACACAACTGTTTGAGGCCAGTAATCCTCTTGGTGAGGTACCTCTGTGGTCTCTCCAGCTGCTGGATATGCCTAGTCAAGTACATCCAAAATGGTGCATTGTACTCAATGATGGGTCTGATGACTTAAGAGTAGAGGGCCACCACTACCTCTTTTGATCTTGATGCAAACCCTTTGTTGATTAGGTGAGCCACATAGGATTTCCTAACCACTTTGGCAACATGGTTGTCAAAGGAAAGATGACTATCTACTTGTGTCCCCAGATACCTTATTACCTCATCAGTATTTAGGGGGTAACACCTATGTGGTAGTTTGTGGGTAATTTGTTTTCCCCAAAGGGGATTACTATGCATTCTTTCGCATTGAGCTTGATACAATGATGCTGACACCACACATCTGTCTCTTAGAATCCCTTCTGGAGAATAATTGTGCCATCTCGGGAATCTATTATGGCACACACTTTACAGTTCCCAACAAACTTAGTCAACCACAACCTTCCTGTGTTGGCATGTACTTCTGTGAAGTATATACCAAACAGGAGGGGCCCCAGGACTGAACCTGGGGGACACCAGTTGTTACCGGTTTAGAGTCTGACATGTAGCCAGCAACTCTTACTCTGTGGGATCTATCTGTGAGCCAGTTTGCAATCCATCTTGTGATGTATGGATTTATGCCCAGGTTGGTGAGTTCATCTATGATACCTGACTGGGGAATGGTGTTAAAGGCCTTAGTGAGGTATAGGTAGGCTGTGTGGAGCTCCCTTCAATCATCTGTAGCCTGGGTAACTGTCTCATAGAAATCCACCCAGTTCAGGAGGCATGATCTGCCTTTGATGAAGCCAAACTGGGTGTGCTCAACTGTGTGAAGGTTCCCAATGTCTTTATTGTTGACTTCCATTATGATTGGCTCCATTGCCTTGCAGATCAGACTCGTCAGGCTCATAAAGCAGGAATGCCAAGGGTCTGTTGTGGCCACACCCCTGTGGAGTGGGAAGAATGTTGATGTGCAACATTCTATGGGTGCATATCCTGTAGAGAGGATGTAGAGAGAGTTGTGGGTATCCTTAATGAATATGGATACATCCCCGCCCTATGTGGTATGATCCAGGTTCTGATGCTGGAAGGTATGGAATGAGTAGTATCCTGGTAGTGCTGGTATGCTCTCTGGAGCCTTGAACTAGGTTTCTGTTACTGCACAGATATCAATATTCTCCATACTGAGGAGTGCCTCAAGTGTGTGCATTTGGAGGCTGAGACTTCTGGCAATGAGTAGCATTTAGCTCACTTTGTGGTTATTTGTGTTGGTTACTGGGGTTGGTTTGTTCTTTGAGCCTTGCCTAAAAAAGTTGATATGGGGACAGCAAGAGCCTTGGCCAGTATTCAGAAGCATAGGAGTGACAGGTCCAAACCATCTCTAGTGAAGCAACGAGGCTTGTCTATCATGTCATCCCAGGCAGACAGAGACTGGATGCCCTTTGAATGACACCAGAATCGCAGCCAGTTGTTGAAGTTTATCATCTTTCTGTTATATTGCAGTATCATGTAGGTGAAGGTAAGATGCTTCTCAAGGTCAGGGTCATACCAGCCTGGGCTACATGATTATAGAGCTACTATATATCTCTTGTCATGTTGTCCTGGGAGGTATGTCTCAGATAATTCACACTGACATGTACAAAGACCGTCTCATATATGTACTTGTTTTGGAGTGATGTAAGTGCTTGTGTTATGTGGCGGATCATAGCCCCTGACAGACAACTGACAGTAGCCTTCCACTTGTCCAGCCTAGTGAGTGGAACATCTGTGTGCCTGACTATGGATTCACCTATTACTAGTGTGTTGGGTATGTTGTTTTGCCTCAGGGCCTGTTGTGAGGCACACTGCTTTGGTGTATTATGTGTTTTCTGGCATGTGCTTGGAGGTGCATGTTGCTTGCTTGTCTGCTTAGGAGGACACTTTCTCTTTTTCAGATTAATATTTGCATTCTCCGAGTAGGGTAATGTGTATTTATGTGTGTGTTTTGCTGGTGCTTATATTGTAGGCCTATGTGAGACTGTTGGTGTTGTGCTTGTATGACCCTACTCCTCTTGACTGTATTGTCCAGTATTGGGTTGACAGAGCTTAGCCGCCAGTTTGATCCTGTGTGTGCCAGCATGTGGTGCATCAACCCATATATGATATGGTTATGGCCTATGCATACAATACACTCACAATACACCTAGTATGATAAGCCTGCTGAGGTTAGCAAATGTGAAAAACTCCTTTGGTCAAACTGTCAGCAAGTAATGTCTGCATTGCATCCTGTAACTCCATATTGCTTGCTGAAGTATAAAAATGTACTTAGTTTGGATTAATAATGCCGCACTTGCCAACTGTGTATGTGTGTGTCTGTCTCTCCCTGGGACGAGAGCAACATTTTTGGAGACTACTCACACCCCTTAAAAGTGATATACTCATCTTTGTCAAGTCTGATGATGTCACCATCCTACAAATACACCTGTGGGAAGGTGAAATCCCAGTAATGTGTGTAGCACATTGTGTAAATGTGTACTGCTGTAATATCATAATATAGTTAGATAGGGGCTGGATTCCTGCACTTGCCAACTGTGTGTGTGTCTGTCTCCCATTGGGGAGAGCGCAACCTTTTTGGAGAATACTCACACCCCTTAAAGGTGATATACTCATATTTGTCAAGTCTGATGATGTCACCATCCTACAAATACACCTGTAGGAAGGTGAAATCCCAGTAATGTGTGTAGTGCAGCATGTAAATGCGTACTGCTAGAGTATCGTGATGTAGTTAGGTAGGGGTTTGAATCCTGCACTTGCCAACTGGGTGTGTGAGAGTGTGTGATACCATTGGTCAATGTAGAGTGGGTTTTGATTTTTCTAGTGTATTACATATCACAATGACAACTGTACATGCATAACACATGTAAGGTAGCTGTGGGACAAAGCCATATACATACGTGACCTCAATTTTTTGGGTACTATGCTTTCTCCATGAAAGCATCTGTTAGCCTTGCCAGAGCATGCTGGTGCTTTACAGACCTTAGGTTACTTCTGTATGCTTGTGACAAGCTTAGCCACTGCAGTGATCCCTGGGCTACGTCTTCTGTTTCACATCCACTCATCATGGTTTCTATTGAAGAGTGCGAGTGAGGGTTTATGCTTGAGGTATATTTGAATCCTGTTCCAAAGCAAGTAAAGTCTGGCAAAGATGACTAATCATTATAGGTGTGCAACAACCTCTGTTGATCTGCATGCAAACCCTTTATTGCTTATGTGCTCCAAAGAGGGATTTCCAAAACCCTATGGTAATGTGATTATAAAAAGAGAGATGACTAAACACATGGCTCTATGTATACATTAGTACCTGTTCCACATTTTGGGGGCTACTGCTTATGTGGTACTCTGGGGATACTTTGTTTTCTAAAAGTGGATAACTATGCTTTCTTTGGCTTATAGCTTCATAGCATGATTTAGACACCAGGTATCTGTCTCTATGATAGCCTTTTGGAGGATGTGTGTGTCATCTGGAGAATAAAGTATAGCCCACAGTATGCAATTTCATAAAACGTGGGTAGACATATCCCTACCATGTTTGCCTGTACCTAAGAAAACTATATGCCAAACAGGAGTGGTCCCAGGACTGAGTGCAGGTGAATACCACTTGTTACTGGCATAGAATTGTACATGGAGGCTGCAAATGTTACTGTGTGTCCTACATCTGTGCATCAGTTGTCAATCCATCATCTAACAGTTGTTTATTGTCAGTCTGTTGAGGTTATGTATAATGCCAGAATGTGGGATGGGTATGAATTTCTGGGTGAGCTATAGCTTGGCTGTGTGGACCTCACCTATAGCCTTGTTAACTGGCTTGAAGTCTACTAGGTGTAGGAGCCATGATCTGGCCTTTAGAGAACCTAAGTGGGTATGGTGCAGTGTTTGCAGGTTCATAATGTATCTGTTAATGAGTTCCATACTGCTGTGCTCTATAGCCTTCTAGATAACTTTTGTCTGGCTTATAGGGTGAGAGTTTTCAGGATCTGTTGTAGCTCTACCCTTAATCAATTTATGTTAACATTTGCACTGGGTGTGATTAGGGTGGACAGGATTATGAATAAGTATATTAGAGGGTCAGCCCAGGTTTGTAGACAAAGCCAGATAGGCAGGATTACGTTGGTTTGTACATGTGCTGAGAAGGGTTGCAGAGTATATTGTGAAATAGATGCTAAGGATAAAGCTGTCAGGTAACAGGAAAAGAGGAATGCCTAAGATGAGGTTTATGGATGTGGTGAGAGAGGACATGCAGGTGGATGGTGTGACAGCGCAAGATGCAGAGGGCAGGAAGAAATGGAAACAGATGATCTACTGTGGTGACTCCTAATGGGAGCATCCGGAAGGAGAAGAAGAAGAAGAAGACATTGTAACTCAACCCTGGTGGACTGTGAACACCATTACTGTGTATCATTCCACAAGTACGTAACCAGTATAGAGGCTGCATCTGAACAGAGTGTTTATGTGAGTGGTTACTTCAGATGTCAGCTTGTGTATGACACAGCCAGAGACACTGTCCAGTACCATTGCCACTGTGGTTTGGACTTTGGTAAAGAGATGTTTTAACTAGAGTGTCTGTGAATCATCAGGTTTTACATTCCTCAGGTCTGGAAATGTGGCCCTTGTGCAACAACAGGGTGGTGAAATCCAAATTCAAACTGTCTGACAAGATATTGGTAATGTCATTCAGATAAGTGTACTTTGTGACCATTTACATTAACTCTGACCCAATCTGAGATTTCCCCTCTAGATTATAAACAACACTAAAGAAAGCTTTAGTGTTGTCTTTGGAATCCTTGCCAATTTGTATTTTGAAGCTTGCCTTGTATGATTAATGAGGGCTTGTATTTTTCCAATGATACTGACCAGAGAGATTATCCCTTCTTGGTATGTAACTCTGTTTTGATACAACTTCACACCTTCTATTATATATTTAGTTTATGGCAGGGGTCCATGAGACTAATGCACGTTTACTACATAAGTGAGAATTTCTTGTGTGTGTGATAGCACAGTCCATGCAACCCTCTAGGTGAACAGTGTGCATTACTAAAGGATTATGCAGCTAGGACAGTGTTAAACTTAGTAATGCAAACCAATGACAGATAGCAACAACAGCATCACCCACAGCACAGTGTCAACCCGTGTCATACACACACATGTGTACTCAAGTTCCAAAATGTGTGTAGTACAATGCATACTGGCCACCAACAGAAACTATGGAGTGTTAACACTGGCCAATACAGGGCATGTCACCCTGCCCATGTGTCCAATATGCATGTACATGCAGACAGTGCACCTCCACCATGTTCACAAATGAACACCTGCAAACCTGTGTTGCACACACCCCACACTTACTGTCCACTGTATAATGCATGCTGACACAACTACACGCATCAGCCAAGTGGCACATGGGCAAAGAAAACACAATTGGAATAAACACTGGTGAAAACAATACAACATTGCTAATTACAGCTTTAATGCATCATGCCTGCTCAGCTACACCTTCAAGGATATCATTACACATTACTGCTGACAACATGCTATACATCCAACCATTGCTATACTTTATTAAAGTCACCCTGTGCATCAGCACCATGTTAGCCTGTTCCTGCATCAATGTTACAGATGACGGGAGGTGGCACAGATTTCATCATATGCACAGGGTGTGTTGTTGGTTTGCCAGAGGCCTACACTGAGCCATACAATCGACATGTGTGTGTGAGTGTGTGTGTGAGGGCCATGAGTACTGTTATGGGCCAATGATGATGTCATGTGTGTGGGTATGTGTTTCCCTAGGTTTCTGGTTTATGTGTGTGTGTCTGCATGCACACAGTTCCACCATGTGGCTGACATATACAGGGATTTGTGAGACAGCTACAGACTGTACCTGGCAGGCTTTACAGATCACCATCTCTGGCCATGTATAAGGAACTTGTGCCTAGCAGGGGTGCTACAGACAGTATCAGGTACTAATCCAGATTGGGTACTATCCTCAGAGGTTGACAAATGTCCACTGGATCCAGGTCCCTGCTGGGACTGGCCAGAGCCACGTGCACATGGTCTGCTAGGATGGTCTATGGACAGCCCCCCCCAATATTATTAGGGCAGTTACTGGCATTACAGGAGCGGCTGTGACTTGCTGGACGTCCACGGTGACGTCCGGCTGGTGATGTTGCTGGCATATGTCTATGTCCACATCTCAACCATCTTGCACTGTCCTGACACATGAACATGACATTGTGGAGGACATCCAATGTCTCACCCCAACGTCTATCAATGACCTCAGTGTAGTTACATATGGCACTTGCTAGGTCACGGATACTGTCATTTACAGAGGTGCAATAAGCCCTCTGTGCCCTTAGCTCCATTCATGTCTATGCCTCCATGACAGCCTGGAACATGCATGTGGTAGAAAGAGGTGTGGCATGTCTGCCAGGGGCATGATGACCAGCAGTGCTCTGACGAGAACCCCTGAGCATCTGCCTATGTGGTACCATTCCAGACATTTGGCTATTGCTGCAGTGTCCTGCTACATGTGCCATAGATACCACACTGTCCTGGCCAGTGCCAACCGTACACTGTCTTTCAGCTAAGGGCAATGGTGATGATAGATGTACAGGCAGTATGACTGTGTGCATGGATGGGGTGGAGACTTGTGTACTGTCAACTGGTGGCCCAGCAACAGACCCTGACAAACCTGCCTGTGCCTCAACACACCTATCCTCATGATCACTGCCTGTCTCAGTGACATCAGGTTCCCTGCTGTACTGAACCAGCCCCACCTCGCCACCTGTGGGAGGAAAACAGGAAACACACTTTAAGACCTGAACATGACTTCAGCCCACATGCACACATGCACACACACAAAAGTACACTCCTCCCGAAAGCAGACACACACAACACCATTAATCACAGAATATAAACAATAGCAGGTGATGGTGGAGTACAGCATCACAAGCAAAACAGTCATATCACACCTGTCAGCATGCAGGACATGTGTTGCTCAACAGCATGCAGTGCAAGTGTAGTCAATCCTTGTTACTAACAGTATACATGGCTTTGATGCATGTGTTTTGTTATTAGGTGATGGCCCTCCCCCTGGAACACAATGCATACATGGACACAACATTGTTGTGCAGGTATTCATAACCCTGTGATGTACTGTGCACCATAACTCACAGGTGTACATACCATTGCTGGATGTGTATCTGTGTGTCAGATAGGTACCCAATGCTGATTACAGCCTTTGTGTCTTTAGCAAATAATTGTGGACACATGTTAATTGTGGTCACGTTTTTAGCACATGCATGATAAGTATTCACACAACACCATAAGTGGTGCATGGATAATTGATAGAACACTATTCGGCCATATACCCAATGTACGGTACTTATGGTGAGTGTAGATCATATTGTGGACATACCAGTCTCATCCATGACATGGCATGCTAAAACACAACTGCATATTTAAACACTATACATACCCAATATGTGTCATATGACCTAGCCACTCAATAGCATCACAAGAGATATATGTGTCAGTTGTGCAAATGGTGATTGGTATGCATACTGTTTAGAGGTGCATATGTGTGCACACGCATCATTTTGATGTGTAGCAATGACAGCTATGTGTAGTACTGTGGTTACAATAACTGGATGGGGTATAGTACCATAGGCCATCATCATGAAGCATCAGGTGGTCACTCAAGGCTACAAATGTTTCACAAACCAGCACAAACCATGCTGTGCTGGAACTGTACTACCTTGGCTAAATTCACCATTTCACAACCAGTTGTTACGTGAGTTTATAAGGAGGCCAATATGGAGCATTCCATGACATGAATGTGTAGTGTGTTGCAGAGTGTTTAAATGCTCCAGGATATGCCTCTTCCCCTCAGGTATATTCTGTGTAATGTGTGGGTGAGATTTTGGATACTGGAGTGTGTCATTACATAGGGTTTGGGAGTCCTTTACGTGCAGCATGTTAAAATGCTCTGTGTATGACATAGATGTGTATGTTATGTGGATGTTGAGTATAAACTGTGCCTATTCAATGGTCACTACAGTCCAGCCACATTTGTTTGAGATGGTCTGGGTATTGCATGTGTTTGAGGCTGCTAATAACATTAGTGAGATGTGCGTACTCTTTCACCAAACATGCACAGCATGCATTATGGGTAGGTGTGTTACATGTGTGCATGACCTACACCTTAACTATGACATGCACTTTTTATTTCCAATAATAAATGTAGAACACACTCACCAGCATCTGTCCACTGCCTTGATGTCACCCCAGAGGTACCTACATAGAGATGAGACAGTTTGTCAGTGGCCACAACTGTGGCATTGCTAATGTGTGTTTGCAATCTTACAGTACAACAGTTTACATTCACAGGGCTACAGATTATGTTTCAAATGATCAGTATTGCACAACAAAAGGTTCCACATCTTTGAACAACACACTCCACATCTCACATATGCATGATCTACCAATACATATAACAGTAGTCTACAGATATGCCATGTTACCTGCATGCTCCATGTGTGCTTGCTGGGTGTCTCCAACCTCCATCATGGTGTATGTCTGCTGCTGTTGTTGAGCAGGTGCCACCAGGCTCATGAGCAGATCCTCCACTCTGGTGAGGGAGGGGGATAAATGCTAACACCACCCCCTGTTGCAAGCTGTTCCATACGCATATCAGCGGCACGCTGATGGACATGGAGATGATCACTGCAGTGGTGGAGTACCTGATCATATGTGCGGTTATGCAGGCCTACCTCATTGACCCTGCAGACAAGATCTTGCCACATTGCAGTACACCCCTGCTGGTCCTGGCTGGCTCGTGAAAAGAGTAAATGGTAGTGCTGAATCATAATGCTAGTGATGATATCATCTTCAGCCCTACTGTAGCTTGGGTTCCCGTGGTGGGCCATGATCCATGGAAGACATAAATACAAAAATATGTCCGAGCAAGTCATATGGCACATTTAACATTATACAGTACAGATATCACTGAACTGCCATATATTTATATATATATATATATATATATATATATATATATATATATATATATATGTTTACATACATAATACAATATGTTGTACCTGAGCACAGATTACAATAATTACTCACACAGATACATCTACATGTTGGAGTACATTTTCTGTAGTGTTGTATGATTGTACTGGATGTTATGTTTGTGAATACAAAAATGATATGTATATTTGAGATGGCTTAGTGGCAAATCACGTATGCTGTGATGTGAATGGTTGTGGGTTTTTTCCTAGTAAATGCTTTTTATTTTATTACTAGCCAAAACAATGGTCAGGGGCTACAGATGGAATAAGGCACATTTCAGCATTTGCAAGTGGGTTTTCAGAAGGGTAAGCACAGCTTATAGAAGTTTAGCAACCTATAAGCTAATCGACAGTGAAACACTGTAACTGCCACTTATCACTGCTCACCCCACAACTGCTTGAAAGTGCCTTGCTCACTCTCTATCCAATAAACCATGTTCTACACAGCAACAAAATAAAATCACTATATAAGACTATACAAGAGTACCTGGCACACTGTATGCAACACAATGCCCCACCTAGCCACAGCAGATATACATCAAGCAGATGTGTAAAGAAATATATCATGCATCACAATCAGTGTAAGGTCTAGTAAATGTATTAATATTATACCACACAACTTGTTAATGCCAAACCCGTGGCCAAAATATGTGCACAATTGGGAATATAGGTCACATACTGATGTAGTACACTATGAATGTTGCTAGATGCACAGTTATATGTATTACCACACATATGTCAAAGGACATGTTGACCCACCCACATGCACATCAGACATAATTACAGGACACAAAGGTATGACAACCCAGATAAACTTTTAGTGTGTACTATACAGTACTGTGTGTCAGTACTTACACAACCTTAATCTTGAGAAATGTAATCTGTGATGAATACAGGGACCACACAAAACAGTGGATGCAAGCAATGTGGACATACACCATACTTTGCTGTACAGGCCCAGAGCTTCAATTAGTACTACAGTACACACAGGATTTGCATTCAACATCGGTACCAATCAATAATCATAGATGTAGTGCTTTAGCCTCCAATGACACACCATAGTTAAAACCAGGGGACTTAATCACACTGTATACAATAGCACTTGTTCTGTCTAGCAACAGAATACAGAGCTTTTGCTAGGATCAAAGCAAGGACCCAGAATGCCATAACATAAACAGTTTCCCAGTAAGCTATCCCACAGATACATATCTCTGATGTATTCACAAACATACTGACCATCACAGTCAGTCAACAGTGCAGAGAATCTATTGCAACAAGTAAATGTAGGTGTGCATGAGTGTATATATATATATATATATATATATATATATATATATATATATATATATGTATAGGCACATATACAATTCACCTTTCATAGTGAGAATATCAATTATACAAAGGATGTAAGGAGTACAGTAATGTAACAACATCGCACAGTCTTGGGATAAATGCATTGAAGGTGTTCACAGCCCAGGTAACTTTAGCAGGCCTTACTGGCTTCAACACAGCAAACCGAATGAACCACCCATAGTGTTTAACCACCACATGTCATATAAGAGCACTGTATGCTGTCTTGTTTGTCACACACTAAAACCTACATACAAATATGCGCATAATAACCTTCACCGACATATATATATACCCCCTTCACAAACAGTTGCAATATGTCCCCTGCTCTATGCACATATACAGATGTGAATATATATAACACATATATATTTCTCTGTATGTGTGTGGCATACACGCACATGGTCCACACGTTGTAAGTCTCTGGACCTCACAGCTGAACTGTTGGGCCTTGCTGCAACACAAACAGGTGTAACATATGAACACAGACTAACATTAGGGGGTTATATATGGCAACAGATGCTAGATAAGAATACTAGACTGCTACAGCACCTACCAATGCTAAGCTACACTTTACTATGACTATCATGCATGTGTTGTTCTGTCACATCCATGTTTATATAATGTCAGTGCTAATCCCCCCCAACAGCCATTGGCCACACTACTGTACAGAACACAGATAACATGGATCAGATCTTTGACATTTAATGCTGAGCTACACATTTCACAGGTATGTCCCACTGCCCACAAGTACACACAGTATTGTCCATAGTAGTAGTTAAGCAGAACATCTGCGCAGAAAGAAGTACTGCTGCCACATATGAATGTTTCACATTATGTAGACTATTCTTCAATAACATCTACTACATGCCAGTAAATACATATGTGTCACATACCTTTCCTTTGTATAATTTGGTAATATTTATTTTTCCTTTTCTCTCTCTCTCTCTCTGTGTCTCTCTCTCTCTCTCTCTCTCTGTCAGTCTCTGCAATAGAGTGATTGCGTTTGTTGGCATAGATTGCAGCTTGCTTTTGTAGGAATTGCACATGAGCATGTGATGGCCTCTGCACCAACTAGTGCCCACCATTTGCTAATTGCATACAGCTTGCTGTGTAGTAATCACTGTCGTAGCTGACTCATGTAGGCATGACCCTTTCAGCTTTCCAAGATGGAGATCATCCTTGTTTGGTGTGGACATCATTGTTTAAGACAGAAGGTAGGAGTAGTTCTTATATCAGAAGGGGTGTAGCCAGAGATTTACATTTTGTACTCAGACCTAATGTTGCTGCTTCCAGTACCCACTTGTCAATGTAAAAATGTATTCACCCCTCAAAATGCTACCCCAAGATACATGGAAAGATGTACTTTCTTTTCAACTTTACAATTAACTGCCATACAAAGTTAGTTATAGAGATGTATTCCTTTCACACAAGAATTGTTTGTGAACTACTATACTGTGAATATTCATTTACACAGTTCTAAACATTTTGTGCTTTTTTAGTGTTGACATTAGCACAAACTGCTCAGAAAAACTGGACTCATTTCAGTACAGTGAGTATGCTTACCTACATCCTTGGTAGACCCTGCATGCACAGGTAAATTTTACATTTGGGTAGGGTTGCAGAAGTACAGAGAGCGTAAGTAGTATTGTGTGCATTTTATCTTGCTGGACTTACAGGGTTGCTGTGTACATGTTACTTTATCAAGGAATGTAGTCTGTCTGCGTAACTCCCAACTGTGGACCTATCCACATGATAGCCAGAGAATAGCCTGTTATTTTTTGTCTGTGCACCACACAGGTCTTTTCAGCAATAGAGCAATGGCATTCTTACAGTTGGTTGCTACCAGTACATGGCTACATCCATTTGTATTTCAGTGTTTTATTCCTACATAAGGGTATGTTTCCAAAACTCCTTCCAAAGCTATTTGCACAGTGTGTAACATCAGAAAGGCTAATATGCCTCTGTGTTTCTGCCTCTGCCAGACCTCTCAACCAATCAGGGACAAATTTGAACAAAATCAGGGAAAAGTCAGGAAAAAATCAGGGACACTTTTAAAATATTAGTGCTATTACGTTGAAACATTGAGAGAATCAGAGCATATGAATTAATACACCTTTTCTGAAGTAAAAGAAGTGCATAACTCTTAATTATTGTCATTATTCATTAAGTGTAATTCACCACCTTTCCGCCCAAAGTCACTAGTTTTAGTAGAGAGATTGAACGTTCTGCTGCAGAACCTCTATGCCAGCTTGAGGCCCGAGTGGCTCAACTCACGGGTCAGCCTGCCCCTCCTACACAGCCCCCAGCACAGCCACCTTCTGGGCCATGAAGGTGCAGTGGTGACTGCCCATGGGTGGGGACATCAGTCCCACTGTTTCCATCTGGGGGCTCATGGGCTTGCGATTTCCAAACATCCCTCCCCGTCAAAGGTGTTCACCCACCACGTGTCATATACCGCCCCTGTATGCGTCTTGTTTGTCTTGTCTTGTCTTTCCCTCTTTGTGCCCCTTTTTCACCACTTTCCTATCTCCCCATTTTTCTTTTCTTTCAAAGAAATTAGCACGGGGTGAGCGGAAGTAAGCACTATTAAGCAGTAGTGAGCGGGTTTGCGAGGGTCTGCACTTGTTTGCTCTTGGCTAAGCAATGCAAGGCATTGTGCAAACCCACACAAATCCACTTACAACTGCTTAAAAGTGCCTTAGTCACTCTGTATGTGAGGGCCCTTGTTCTGCTCAGGAACAAAATAAAACACCTCTGTAAGTCTCAAACCCTGGACCTTGCACACACTACACAACATGAAGTACCACTCAGCCACAGTAGATATGCATTAAGTTGGTGCTTAAATAATTATATCATGCATCAGAATGAGTGAATGTAAAGGAAAATTAGGAATACTATACCACACAACTTGCTCTGCGGATGTTGACCAACAGTTGTTGTGGGATTACATTACATGACTGTGATAAGAGAAGCAGCCATTCTAGCAGGAAATAATGTTACACCATCACCTTACAACCCCTCACAGTATCACAGCAGGACAAACACTGGCATATCTGTTTAGGGCAGAGGCCATACCTATCAACTGTCCCTAATTTTCAGGGACATCCCTGAGTTTGACTCAAATTTAGCTCTGTCTCTCTGAATCCCTCCTAAAACTAGTGACTTTGGGCAGAAAGTACTGAATTACACTTAATGAATAATGAGAATAATTAAGAGTTATACACTTATTTTATTTCAGAAAAGGTGTATTAATTCATATGCTCTGATTCTCTCAATGTTTCAAAGTAATAGCACTACTATTTATGGTATTCCTAACTTTCCTTTACATTCACTTATTCTGATGCATGATATAATTATGTAAGCACGAACTTTAAGTATATCTGCTGTGGCTTAGTGGCACTTCATGTTGTGTAGTGTGTGCAAGGTCTGAGGTTCGAGACTTACAGAGGTGTTTTATTTTGTTCCTGTGCAGAACAAGGGCCCTCACATACAGAGTGACTAAGGCACTTTAAAGCAGTTGTAAGTGGGTTTGCGCAATGCCTCACTTTGCTTAGCCAAGCACAAACAAGTGCAAACCCACACAAACCCGCTCACTACTGCTTAATAGTGCTTACTCCCGCTCACCCCCGTGCTAATTTCTTTGAAAGAAAAGAAAAATGGGGAGATAGGAAAGTGGTGAAAAAGGGGCACAAAGAGGGAAAGACAGTATGGAAAATAGCTCAGGATGTGCAGGACAGGTGTAGGGAAGGTCCATAGCTGCCCATTCCTTCAACAGCAACAGCTGTGTATATGAAATAAATTTGGAGGTAGATATGAACCCTTCAACCCCTGAGAGAGGGGTGAGGACAGCAAAGTATGTTGTAATGCCAATTAAACTACATTTCATGTGTCCAGTGGACATGTGTGCATAATGGGCAGCTATGTATGGGGCGTAATCTTTTTGGGAGCAGATTGCCCTTTTTTTTTAGGTGAGAGTGGAATGTGGGGTAGGGGAAGTAGGTATATTTGGGGAGGTAGGTTGGGGAGGTAAATAGACAAGACAAACAAGATGCATACAGGGGTGGTATATGACACATGTGGTGGGTGAACACCTTTGATGGGGAGGGATGTTTGGAAATTGCAAGCCCATGATCCCCCAGATGGAAACAGTGGGACTGAGGTCCCCACCCATGTGCAGTCACCACTGCACCTTCACGGTCCAGAAGGTGGCTGTGCTGGGGACTGTGTAGAAGGGGCAGGCTTACCCGGGAGTTGTGTCACTCGGGCCTCAAGCTGGCGTAGAAGTTCTGTAACAGAACGTTCAATCTCTCTACGCACCACAGCCCGGACCATACGAAGGATGATAGGTGCCTCTCCGCCCATGCTTGCACGAGGGGGCCAAGCCCCATCCCCTGCAGCGCTTCCACCTAAAGGTGGCACAGGGCCAATGGAGGAGGAGGTCCCAGGCTGGGCACCAGACCTGCTGGTGCCAGGTGCCATGGCCAGCTGAGGTGGGACAGGTGGGTCTGCTGGGACCAGCCTTACCATATGAACTATGTTTTGGAGAGTTTAATAAAGATATGGGTTAGTAACAGTCAACAGCATTCCCAGTTAGTTATAACAGCATGCAAAAGTATTCCCATTAAACCAACACACCAGATTTTCAATAGTTGAAAAGCAAGCATAACACATGCATATATAGAACAATAGTGAACATTACAACAGCATGCAGGTTTAATTGATGGTAACAGGCCACCAATATTGTGGTATTTTAACAGGGCACATGCATAGTAATAAATGCAAAAATTTATAAACCAATAGGACATATGTCCCAACAAATGTTTTGAGATTAGACATACCGATTGAGGTGTGGAATTGCATTTTTTATGCACATACAGTAGGGTAGAAAAAGATAGCTCAATTAACAACTTATATATCCTTCTAGTTTTCACTACATTCCTATTAACTGTAGTTATATGTCCCTTACATGTATTATTACACTACCCAATGTCCTTATATCGTGCAGCTGGATTTTGCTAGATCATTATATACATGAGCTGTATCTTACATGCAAACTGTCCAAGATGCAGATATTACTGCAAAATATTTTGAAAGTTGCTCACACACACTACTGCTAAGATAGTACACTGACAGCTCTACTTTCATATAATTATCTAGATATGTTCAGGTGAAAGTATCAGTTATATGTTAACAGCTCCCTACATTTCTGGCAGCACACTGATATTTCTGGGGAACACAATACCAAGCTACTCATGTGCCAGATTAACCTGTACATGCTGGGCATGAACCAACAGTTGAGGGTTGTAAATATGCATTAAAAGCTACTGGCACTCCCTTCATCCATGTTATATGGGCCTACCAATGTGTGGGTTGACACTGCTTAATACAACACTACTGTTTGTAGAATGCAACAGTACAACAACATATCAAAGAAAATGACACAGATGCACTCCAGGAATTATACATTTATTAAAGGAGTATTACACCTTTATTTATTGGGGTAAAACACTTTTTGAAGGCTCTCTCATTGATTTTATATAACAGTACATGCAGAATAACTACTAACCTGCCTCATGACGCAGCCTTTGCAGCCTATGTTCATGGGCTTGCAGATTCATAGCCCGGTCACCTGCAGCTGTGAAGTAAATGCAGTGATATTGAAACATACCTAGCCATAGTATAGACAAGCATGGCAATTCTTAACTACTTAATACAATGGCTACTTACTCAGTACTGGAGCATTAGGCATCCTACGGGATTCCTGGATCCACCGGTCCAGTTCATCCCCCCAATGCTGTTTCAGGTCAGAATAATGGTGCCTGACCTGCTCCCCAGTCTGAGAACTCCAGTGGCACTGGTGAGATCACGGGCAAAACTGTTCCAGGCCTCCGTTTTATATTGGGTACCCTTGTACTGGCCCTGTAGGAGTCTTTGCTCGTGTTTGTGGATGAGGAGCCAAACCATAATTTTGGACTCCTGGATGCCCCAGCGTTGCACTCTAAACCGAGTGCCTTCACCTACACCAGCCATGCTGACTGCAGAAGGAAGCTACAACCAGTTATAGCACGTATTCCCACCTGTGGAGATTAAATATGCCTCATTTCCCGCACTTATTTGTGATTGGCCAGTTTTGAAAAAAGCTCAACTGTGGGCACACCTGCTTAGCTGATGTTGGCAATGTTTAAAATCCCTTTCATAGATATGTCTCTGTTGAAAGTACATGTTTGTGAAATGCAATCATGGCTTAGTGGTTAAGTACTGTGACTATAGTGCACAGTATCCTGAGTTCAAGCCCTGTCACTGCTTTTTATTTTCCTGCTGGGCAGAACTGACTGGTTAAGGAACAGTAAAGCAGGTGTGAGCGTGTTTATCCGACTTTGCCCGACTTTGCCCTACATTGCCCGATGTTGTGCTTGTTAGAGCGGTGCACAGCTATGCGCAAATGTATTTAAATATGCTCAATACTGGTAAAATGTGGTTAGCAGTGCTTTATATTGCTTAACATAGGCTACTCATGCCTCAGAATGCATAAACATTTCACCTTCATATATATAATGCATGCACTACTAAATTTAACATTTCAATGTTTTTTACAAAACGTATGCATAAAAAAATGTCAGGAAATGTTTTTGTATACAGATGTCCCACAGAAAATGGAATGTGCAGTAGTGGGACTTGAACCAGGAATGCCTCCTCTTTGTGCGAAAGCTCTAACCACTACACTAGCTCTATGTTGCTTAATTTACATATATTTTTCTTAGTTAGTTGTTGAACATATGGGGGAGTGTAGTGTTACACTGTACACATATGAGCAGACTCGCTCATTTAAATATGAAGTTGTTGCATTTCTTCATTGCAGGGGAGTGGATATTTGGACTGCTCGGCAGTCCGACATGCCACATAAACTCGTCCATGATCCATGTAATTTTTAGAGTTGAGGCAGCGCGCCCTCATTAATATGCATGGCGTGCTGCCATCATACTCTTACACTGGCGCTTCAGTACAAGACTAATCTAGTCTTACATGGAAGATTAGTAAATCTGGGGGCTTGTGTTACCAAATGTTTTCTAAAGGATATGATGTCTGAAACACAAAAGCCTATCATTCAGTGAATTCAGTTCTTACTGGTTTGCAACAAAAATAAAAAAACACAAATTTTATAAGGAGCAGACCAAAAATATGAGGCAAACTTTTGGACTTTCTGTGAAAATATAGACAGTTGAGAGGTACAGTTGGCTCTAAATGTAACTATGTATTATTTATTTATTTTTGCTGTTTGGCTTATTTTCAAAAGAGCTCCAAAGTGATATTTATACTGAACATGGCTAACCTGGTCAGGACACTGTGCAAGGCAATCAGACCAGAAGTCGTATACACCTTGCTAATAACTGCCCTGAGGTCTTTTTCAAGGAGGGTGAGGGCAGTAAGTCCCAGATTAAATGTAGGGATACCTTTCCATTTGTCCAAGCTATGTTTGAAGGAAAACAAAGAGTCACAATCCTTGACCAGCAGAGGAAGTCTATTCCAGAACAGGTAGATATGCTGAGTGATGAACCTATCTCTCCCTCAAGATTTATTTCCTGACGGGTTTAGATCTCTGGTTATTACTAAGAAAAAGGATGTCAGGAATAACAGCATCTCTAAGAGAATGGAAAAGTAGGTACAAATCTCTCCTAAGGAGTCTATAGGACACAGAATAGAAGGGCAAGGTTTCTAGTCTCTTTCCTGGTAACTAAGATACTTCAGAGCAAAGATCCTTTCGAATGGGACCCTCTGTGGCTTTTTGGGTTTTTTAATGTGACCAGTGAGGTACATACCAAAGGGAGTTTTATATTCTATAATGAGAATGACTAGGGCTAAATATAGGGGGGAATGCTGGCTTCCTTGGATTTGGAGAACATGCATTTGGCAAACAGTTTTGAAATATAATAGGATTTTCTGCCTACAGTTGCTACATAGTGATCAAAGGAGAGGGGAACTCTCTAACCATGTGCCAGGATCTCTAATCACTGTTTCTCTTGATAAGGAGGTACTGTCAATGCTATAGGTGGCACTGATTTGCCATTTCCTGAAAGGATGATATTACAGTGATTTGCCATTTCTTGAAGGAATTACATTATATTTCTTGGAGTTTGGTTTCAAATCCTTTTCTACATAGCAGGTGTTTACTCATGTTATTTCATTTTTGTGGATATACATACCTTTGGGGAACTTGACAGTTATGCCCACTTTGCAATCATTGGCAAATCTTATCAGTCAAAGATCCTTATCAGTATCTATTCATCCATCTACAACCCCTTTTTCTGCTTGGAGTCGCGGTGACTTTCATCTAGAGCCAAGGTTCACACCACCGCATGGCTAGCCTTGTTGCTCCACTTCTTCCATACCACATACATGCGTGCAGACTCACATCTATGGCCAGTTTAGAGTGTCCAATCCACCTAATGCATGTCTCTGGAATATGGGAGGAAACTGAACCACCCAGAAAAAGCTCACGAGAACACAGGGAGGGCATACAGACTCCACTCAAAAGGCACTCCAGCCAAGAATCGAACCAAAGAAAGTCTTACAGTGAGGCAACAACACTATCCACTGCACTCCTGTTAAATTTTTAATAAAGTTATCTCTGCTATTTTTGATAAGTACCATAAGACCTTTTACATCATTCTGTTCTAACCTGAACTCAGGTAAATGGAGCTTGATGTCAGTACTGAAATGTGAATCAATCTGTGTGGGAAAACAAGCCACAGTTTTCTATGTTGTTAGCATCAAAGACAGCTATGATACCATTTAAGCCTCTGAAGATGGAAATTGCATGATATTATAAATATGTGAATTTTCACTTTATATTGTATATTTTCTATGGGGTAATTAAAAAGGTCAGGACACCTAATAATTAACAACTTTAAAGTGACCATTATATTTGAAACAACATATAGATGCTATGGCTTATTTACAAGGACCCTAACAATAATGACATTCTGTAAAAACAAACATATCTACACATACCTTCATACTAACTGAAAGGCATCTTACAAAATTGCATTTCACTTCAATGTGCCTAGTTTGGGTTGCCAATCAGCTCTTAAAATGATATTTGAACTTCTGGCAGGATATTCATACTGTGCAGTTTCTACAATATGAATATTTTCTCAACCACAAGTAGATGCTCTCATTTCTCTGGTTATGCTAGATTAAAGTTTTCTTATAAAAACAAATTATCTGTGGATTACAGAATAAAAATTTAGTAAAATTAATGTGGGGAGTAGGAAATAGTGCATGCAGATCATGTTATCCTAACAGTGCAATGGCATGTATGGTTGAGAGTTAAATGCATTGCAACTGTACTTGCATGACTGCACACAAGCTCTGTCTCGCTCTCTCTCTCTCTTTCTCTCTCTCTCTCTCACACACGCACATACACACACACACACACACACAAATATATATATATATATATATATATATATATATATATATATATATATATATGAGTGTACTTCCCTTGATTGAAAACTCACTTCACTGAAAATGAAATTACTAGGACCACTTACTCACTTGACTGAAACTCATTTTGTTGAAAGTTATATATGGCCCTTTCCCCACTGTAGTGCAATCCTGGAGTTAGTATATATAGTAAGTGGTGTGGGGGGGGGGCACAGCCCCCCACATTGGGAGGTGTGGGGGGGTGACGCCCCCCACATATGTTGGTTATATATTCTCTTCTGGAAACAGTTATTCATTAGACTTGTATCACTGTGTATAGTTTAAAATGTCCCCCACACCCCCCTTACTTTATATACTAACTCCAGGATCGCATTACAGTGGTGAAAAGGCCATTTATAACTTTCAACAAAATGAGTTTCAGTCAAGTGAGTTTTCATTGAAGTGAGCTTTCAGTGAAGTGGTCTCACTGATTTGACTTTCAGTGAAGTGAGTTTTCAATCAAGCGAAGTACACCCATACATATATATATATATACATACGTGTGTTTGTGTGTGTATTATATATATATATATATATATATATATATATATATATATATATATATATATAATTTCACCAAAAGTTAATTTCACCTAAAACTCATTAACTCATTTCACTAAGTAGTACTCTAAGGCAAGTCAAAGGTATATGTCCCTTTCCCCACTGTAGTGCAATCCTGGTGTTAGCATATATAATTGGGGGGTGTGGGGGGCACATCCCCCCACATTGGGGTGTGTGGGGGGGTACATTATTTGGTAAAACCCAACTAGGTGGGGGCTAGGCCCCCCACCCCCCTAAATATATATATATCCTAATACCAGGATCGCACTACAGTGAGCAAAAGGAGATATACCTTTGACTTGCCTTAGAGTACTACTTGTCAGTGAAATGAGTTTTATTTGAAATGAACTTTAGATGATTTTGTCTAGTGAAATAGGTGTCAGTGAAATGGTTTTTCAGTGAAGTGATATGAATCTGTATATATATATATATATATATATATATATATATATATATATATATATGTATATATATATATATATATATATATATATATATATATATACGCACACACACACACACACACACACACACACACACACACACACACACACACACACACACATGCACAAGCAGAAATTGGGCACCACTACTGATATAGCTAGACATGTAAGCAAAAATAATTATAGTGTAGTTGTCTGCATGTCATGACTCACTGCCAATTTTGCCTTCCAAGTGCATTTATTCTCCATGGTTTCAGTAATAACAATGCCAGTTTTAGATAGTAGGCTATACTTTTCAATAGACATTCAAGCCGTGTGAAGAAACCAAAACCCAAGATACATTAGAAAAGTAAATCAGTAAAACTATTTTCAGTTCAATATACAGAAAATATTGAACATGATGTACAACTGTTTGAAAATTGTACTGTAAAATCTTATTTATTGTTTTGTGTAAATGCATGTGGAGCTTTTCTACCCAGACTCTGCCCACTCAAATCACCCTGCTAAACAAGTGTAAACAAACCGATACATATTTGCAGGCTCTGAGCTTCATGCCATGATAGCAGCTATTTGAAAACAAACCATCATAGCAAATTACTCAGTACTATGTATCAATTTTATTCTTACTTGGAAAGAACAACAGGTAAATGTGTCTCCCTCATATATTAGCATTAGGAACCCCCTTTTTCAAACATCCAGTGAAATTAATCACTTTGTATACCTGTCTTCTTATATTTTAGACAGCTCACTTTGTAAATCGTTGTTTTATCTTGTTTTGTTTTCTGGTAGACTAGAGTCAAGGGTCCTTTCTGAGCTATGACATGCTACAGGAAATCAAAGAAAACATCCCTGTAAATGTGTTAGGTACACATGCATATACAGTGAAGACTGCTTTAAACATAGCCATGCAGTGGTCACAAACTGCGTAAAAAAGCCTGTTTTTAAACTGATATATAGAAACAAATGTTGCAATCTGAAAGTAATGAATGACATACTTCTTGGTCCAGCAGGGGAAAGTCTTAATAAAAATATTCAGAAAATATTGCTGTAGTAATGTTAAAGGGTTGTATAATTCTGCACATATTTCATGTGACTGGAGTATTCTACACTAAAGTGATGTGACAGTGAAAATGAGGCATTTGGCTGTATGGCATGGATGGACAGAACTTGGCTATGACCTGGCTGACCTGAGTTTGAACAGTAACTGAGCAACTGAAATGTCATGTAGTGGGGAGGGGTAGAAGTGAATGGCTAGCCCAGTCATTCTCTTTGACTGCTTTGCCACATGCAAATAGAGAACTGCAGAACTTAAAGCAGCAGATGTTAACAGGGTTCATCAAACTGGCTTTTTTAGTTGGTGATGGTAGACATCATTAGTGTTTAGGTTGCAGCACTCTTAAAAATATGGATGGTGGCCTAATGGTTAAGGTATTTATCTTACAAATACAAAGTGCAGGGTTTGAGTCTTACAGGGGATAATCGTCTAGGCTTAAAATGGCTCACAAGGGCAGTTAGCTTAGTATTATACCATGACCCCCCCCAAAATGTGCACGCTGATTGGCCAGTGTGCACATAGTAAATCGAGTTATACTAATGGAAAAAGGACCGGTCGCCCGGACTTTTTTCCATTAGTATAACTCTGCTTTTAAAACACTGTCTCGCTATGTTAAATGGGTTTAACATAGCGAGACAGCTTTAAAATAAGCAATGGAGATCTCCATTGCTTATTTTAAAGCTGTCTCGCTATGCTAAACCCATTTAACATAGCGAGACAGGTTTTAAAAAAAAAGCAACAGAGAAAGCAAGATCTCCGTTGCTTTTTTTACTGTTTCGCTATGTTAAATGGGTTTAACATAGCGAGACAGTTTTAAAATAAGCAACGGACATCTCCGTTGCTTATTTTAAAACTGTCTCGCTATGTTAAACCATATAACATAGTGAAAACAGTAAAAAAAAAGCAACGGAGATCTTGCTTTCTCCGTTGCTTTTGCCCACAGCTCTGATGTACTGCGGAGGCGCGCAGTACATCAGAACTGCCGCGGATGCCAGACATCTGCGGAAGGGCAGTAAACAGGCATTATACTATGCCATTATTTAAGAAAAGTAATAGTTTCTTTTCTTAAATAATGTCATGAATAGCAATAACCACTTCTGGGTGTGGGCAATGTTATTTACCCACGGTTGGCTTTGTTTGGTCCCTCGGGACCAAACCACGCCAACCGTGGGTAAATCCAGCATTACCCACACCCAGGCGTGGGTTATTGCTATACTAACCTATGAAATAGGCCCCCCAACAATGACAAAAGTATTTGCATTGGGTGAGGTTAGGGTGTATAAATGTTAAAATGCTCATTGCTCTCTCATGGTCCCATCCAGTCTGCTCCTGCCTTGATCTGAGGACTTGAGGTATTTTAGATTTAGGATCAGGTTAGGTAAAGAGATACATTTATTGATATTAGTGAGTGTATCTGTGTGTCTGAGTGTGCCTTGTATAGGAGCCCAGCTTCCCACTTTAACAATGGTGTAACCCTAACCTTCAGACTATCACCTACACCTTACCTTAAAAAACTCTTTCCATAGCACTGCCAATATTCAGATGAATTTGAGGCTAGTGTTATGTCGGGGTTTTAATGTGAAGACCAGGACAGGAACTAGCTTTCCTTTGTCAATCTTTTGTATTGATGGTTAGGGCATTCGATATTCTGTATATTTGAACTTTTTAATGCTGGTACTTTACGTTCAACATTAAGTAGGTTGATCATACAGAATACAATCATACATACACACAATACATATAAATATATATGTGCATGTGTGTGTGTGTGTGTGTGTGTGTGTGTGTGTGTGTGTGTGTGTGTGTGTGTGTGTTTATATATATATATATATATATATATATATATATATATATATATATATATATATATATATGGGTCTACCTGACTTGGTCATCATTTCATTTGATCGACAGTTCATTTGGTCGACATTTCATTTGATCGACAAGCATTTGCCCCCTTCCCCAATGTTGTGCAACCCTGGAGTTGATATATATAGTTAGGGGGGGGTGGGGGGCGAAGCCCCCCACTTAAAATGCTTGTTGATCAAATGAACTGTCGACCAAATGAATATTCGACCATATGAAATGTCGACCAAGTGAGGTAGATCCATATATATATATATATATATATATATATATATATATATATATATGTCATTTTACTGTTTGCTGTAAATAATACTTCTTGGGCTTTCACATATAAAAGCGTGCATCATGTTTTTTACCAATATGCTTTTCCCCTCTGACTGCTAACCTCTGCACCACCCCCTTTACAGTAGAACCCTAGAACTGAGAAGTTCTTCTCAGATCCACTAGCACAAGATCCATGCAAAAAGATCATCATCCAGGCCAACACTGGGAAATTCGGTGCACTCACCACCAGGCCAATGAGAGTATTGTGACACGGGCACCAACATCACCGTAGAGACCACCAATGTCCCTCTATCATTTCAGATGGTTTTCTTCATGTGGCTGAAAAGATTATTGTCATTGGTTTGGATGTCTATGCCCATATGCCTGACCAAGCCACCCACTCTTTTTTTTTTAATTTCCTGCCCTCCATCTTTGATAGAGGCAGGTACAGCACCATGAACTAGCCTCTTCCCTCTGAGAGCATGCCCATTGTCATAGCTTTAGAGCAAAGCAGCAAAGCTGCTAATCCAACTCACGTTGCCTGGGCTGTACTCATGACATTTTCACTCTATAGCACTGGCATAGCATAGCATAGTGTAGCATAGCATAGCATAGCATAGTATAGAATAACATAGCATTATATAGTATAGCATGGCATAATATACTATAATATAGTATTCACACTGTTTTTAACACTTAGTATTATTTGGCATTTTCCCCTGAATTCAGTGCATTTAACATTGCTAGTTGTACATTGTATTATCTACATAAGTTGCATCCAGTTTTTACATTATATTATTTGGTATCACACCTTCAATTCACTGCATTATCTTCACCAGTTGCATGTTGTGCTATCTGTGAGTCAGTTATTAAAATACTATTGTCAGATGTCCCAAACAGCAAAGGTGATGAACTGGTATTAAGTAAGAATTCAGTTAACTGGTAGGCTGGCAAATGGGTAAGGCCAAACTGCTGGCAGGGAGCTCTAGAGTTCTGAGAAAGGTAATGGACTTGCACATTGCAGCATTTTTGGCTGGTGCTGACTAACAAATGTGCCACACAGTGGTAAAATTAAAAACCTAGATGTGGACATCTCTTTGCTTGGTACAGTATGTGTGCTCAGTCCAGTGGACTAAGCCACCATGAGCACTGCACAGGAAGGCTAGACTTTAAAGGAAGTCAAAACTGAGGGTAACACATAGGGTAATTCCTCAAATTCCTCTTTTTATATAACATGGTTGGCCCTGCAACTGACTTCTATCTGTCTGAAGAAATTTATGTGGTGGAAAGCAATGGGCAATAAATGAAGACTCACAAATGAGCTAGGATACCAGGTGGAGATTAGTAATAAAAGTAATGACATATGTTTCCATCATGACAGAGAACTCATTTGTATTTTACTGCCTATCCACACGTAGCTATGTGTAAATATGAATATGGTATTGCTTCATTCTTTTTCAATAAGAACTGTCACATACATTTTCTGGGCACATAAAAAGATGTATCATACTCTTTAAAAGTTAATTTGCTGGCCTTCAATTTGGTGAGGTAATGATGTCCTGCTAAGTTCCAGCAAATCTTGTTACAATAAATGCTGTGGATTCACAAATCAGACACAGTGATCATTTACATGGTATCTGGCATATCATGAAATTATACCTTTCACTGGGGAAGCTACTGTTCACAGAAGTGCTGGATATATAGCAGATATACAAAGTGCTCAATATATATTATCACATCTTCTAAAAATATACCCTGAGGAAACAGAAATGAACTAACAGCACAGGGAAGAGTTCAAATTCTGTCATCTACATTTTGCTAAAAAAGTACTGATTGTATGCTTTCAAGTTCACTTTCAATAAACAAATAACTTTACTACATGTCTCCTAAATTATTTTTCCAAAGAAACATCCAGATGATTTAATTAATTAATTATTAATTAAAGTGTCAAACAATAAATGAACAGCCTGGCTCCATTGTTTAGAGAGAGGAAGCTCTAAGTGCAACCCTGATAACCTTAACTAGATTAGCAGCTTGAGTGCTGGAAAAGACAGGCAGATAAGGGTGAGAGTGAGCAGAAAATGCTGGCTCCCCCATCCTGAGAGGAGAGAGGTATCTGCCTACTGTATTTCTATCATCTAGTGGAGACAGAACTGCACAACCTTTATCATATGAGTCAGTGACACTCGCTTGGCATTACCAAGCAGTGTTTGTGTGCTAACCTTCATGAGACATGTAGGGAAGCATGCTTGCCCACAGGAATAGGCCGTCCAGGTCTTCACTCTTACAAATGCACACACCAGGTGCCAGGGAAATGGTTAGGCCCATAATAAAGAAACACCATATGGCTGCCTGAATGCTGGCCTCAATGATCTGCTCTAACTTCAACAATAAACAAATAGACCAATTAATTGTAGAGGAGATAAGGGTTGGCAGGCAGTAGGGGGCAGAAAAATACCTAAATAAATGGATAAACAGGAATATCTTTAAGCAGAAGGATGTTTCAAAAAACTCCATTTACTGAAACACTATTACCATTGTCTTAAATTTGACAGTATATTAAGATTCTACAAGTTATGAAGTACATATAACAACAAAAGCAGAGCTTAAACCTGATTGGTGTCAAGCATGTGGAATTTAAAAATATGATTGTTTATATTTTGTCATTATATCTCGTGAATTAGCACATATAAATTAAAGTCTTGCTGTTGCACAGACTGTAACAACAGCCTAAGACTAACTGAAAAAAATATACAGACAGATTTTCCAGATTTTATGAGAAATCCATTACCCAAAAGAATAGCTGATTTCTCTCTTTTTTTAATTTCAACAAGTCTGTTGGATGTCTAATACCATGACGGGAATGGACCCCATTCCTAAGTCAAAGTATGATTAAAGTTCATGAAATTAGTATTGTTTCAATTTTTGATGTTAGCCAGAAGTGGTCTTCGCAGCACCCGCAATGTGCCCAGTAATGACTCCATCTGCAATTTGCATAGAGTTACATGTATCGGTAACATATATAAATACGATTGTAGATTCTTTTTTTATAAGACCCATTGCTCCTGCTACTACTGGAACTGTCTGGGTATCTTTCTTCAAACTTTGCTCTCATTTCTGCTTGCAAATCCTGATATTTTATAACTTTGTGTCTCTCTGTACACAAAAAACTGTAGTCACTGAGTGTAACACTTTCAATTATCAATGCTACTTTTGTCTTCTTTTCATGGATCACTATATCTGGTTTGCTCGTATCTGTCTTTTGAATGGTTGGTAATAGATGGCTCCATGTGATGCAGACTTCATCATTTTCTATGATGGTTTGTGGCTTATGTTTCCATTATTTTTCAGCTATTTCAGTATTATAATGTTTGTACAATCCCCAATGCAACAGTCTTGCCACATTATTATGCCTTTCAGTTTGCAGTCCTTCTGCCATTAGTATGTCACAACCAGCAACAAGGTGTACAACTATTTCCTGTTCTGTTTTATAAAACTTACATTTGTCTGTTTCTCCCACATGGTCAATGGACTTTGTAAACCAGCCTGTACATAGTGCACTATCATTGGGCCGCCAATATTAACCTTTTATCTTTTGGTTTGAATTTGTCTGTCCTTAACCATTCCTGTGTTCAATCCTGATCAACCTGAGGTTGTTCCAGGAGTTTTCTATACTTGCAGCTATATTTATGCATTTTCCACATTTCTTGCCTTCTCATCTGATCCTTCACCTTATATGCTTTCTTTAGTTTTTTTGGCACATTAAGTTGCTGCCTGATTTTTATCTACTCCTGGTCTGACTTCCATTCCCACTTGATGCCAATATGCTTCTGCTAGACTAAGCAGGGAAGTCATCTTAGATTTATTCTCCTCATGTTTCAAAACTTTCATTATGTTTGGGTCTTGTGAGGTCAGCAGATATGTATGCAGTCCCACGATTGCAGATCTATATATGTAATGAATTTCAAGGAGGCCCGTACCTCCTTCAGAACAGGAAATACATAATCTTGGTACACACTGATTTTTATAAATCACTTGATGAGCATAAAGCATCCTTGTTGTTTTCCTGTCTAATCTATCCAACACCTTTTGGGGACAGTCAATCACTTGAAAACTGTAGGTTAAGACAGGAAGCGCAAACTGGTGTATAGCTTGAACTTTATTCCTAGATGTCAATGCTGTTTTCATGATTAATTTAAGTGTCCTAAAATATTCCTTTCTGAGTTTTATTCGCATTTACTCATGTTTTATTGTTGATCCTTTTTCAGTTCCAGAATATTTCTACACTCCATCTTGCTCAAGTTCTTTTTTGTCACATTCTTGTCCCAAACTTATGTTTTCTTGGTGCTGCAGCTTTTCTGCTTTAAAGGTTGCTTTTGCACATTTATCAAGACCAAAGGACATTCTTATATCATCTGAAAAAGTCTTGACTACTTGCAGTTGTGCTTTCAGTTCCTCATCTGATGAGCTATACAGTTGTAATCATCTACAAAGAGAAGATGAGAGGTCTTTATACTTTGTTGCTTTCTGGTGCCAAATTATAGCCATGACCTAATCTAGTAAGCAGACATCTTAATGGGTTAAGGGCAAGGCAAAAGAGCAGATGTGACAAGAGTCACCCTGGAATATCCATCTTTCAATTTTTATCCCTGGAATAATAATTTGCCATTTATCATGGCTTAACTGCAAAGTGCTTTGCACTGTTTCATGGTCACTGTGATGTAGTTTATCAGTGTAGGGTGTATCTTATACATTTTTAAGCACTCTTTTATCCATGAATGTGGTATACTGTCAAATGCTTTTTTGTAGTCTATCCATGCCATACTTAGATTCTTCCCCTTTTTACAGTTCTCAACTATGACTTTATTTAACAACAAATGATTCTTTGTTCCATATGATTTTCTTTTATTACCCTTTTGTTCTATTGCCATAATTGAATTTTCTTCTCAATGACTATAAACTCTGTCGTCATCAATTCTGGTGTATAGTTTATACGTCATTGGAAGGCAAGTTATCGGTCTATGATTTTTAGGGTAGCTTGCAGGTTTATTCTTAAGTAGGAACATTTTTTTCCTGTTGTCAGTCAGGCTGGTGTCTTTTCAGGGTGCGCATATAAATAGTTCTTACTCATGGCTAAATCTTCATGGAAAGATGTTAATACTGTTAGCCAGAAGTTTGGTAACACATCTGGGCCTGGGGTTTTCCAATTAGAGGCTTTTCTTAACTTTGTTTCAGACTCTCTCTTACTTTATTCCATTTCATATCCTGTACATTTGAACTTCTTATTCTTTCTTTACTTCTTCTATCCATTTAGGATCATAGGATCATTGAATATTACAGGTTAATGGCCCTAGGGTTTTTACCAGCCTAGACAAGTTACCCGTGTTTCCATGACCATTACCTATTGCCCCTGGGGTGAAGTTACAGTTAATCATCCCATCATCCAGATTGCATTTGAAGAGGGCCAATGAGGTGCTCTGACATGAAATGGGAGTCTGTTCCAAAGGTGTGGTAACCACTGGGAGACAAATATGTGCCTCCAGCAGGTTCTATTAATGTCATATACCAGGTTAAGGTCTTTAGAGCGAGTAACCCATGTGCCATTTGACTTGCGGATATGCAGCATTTCCAATAAAGCAGGGTCAGAGATTGCCCTATGTGCAATGCAGAGATCATCTCTGAGTAGTTTGTATGAAACAGAATAAAGTGACAGTGATTTCAGCTGATCTGCATAGGAAAGATACTTAAGACTTTGAATTTTCCTTGTGAGGAACCTTTTGGTCTCTCCAATTGCTGCAGGTGCTTGGAAGGGTACATGCCAAAAGGGGAGTTGTACGCAATTATTGGCCTGATGAGGGAAGAGTACAGGGAGGTTATAACTTCTTTTTTTCTGGAGGCAATGCCCTTACTTATGAGATGAGCAATACAGAATGCCCTTCTTACCACTGTGGAGACATAGTGATCAAAGATAAGGTTGCTGTCAACCTGTGTGCCCAGGTCTCTCACCACTGATTGCATACTTACGGTGTTGCTACTGATATGGTAGCCAGCAAGAATATCACCCTTACCAAAAATGATGATAATACATTTTTACATTAAGTTTAAGGCCATGACTTTGGCACCGATCATTTATTTGCGTAAGACCCTCTTGTAGGATGTTGACATCATTTGGAGATTCCATGATTGCTACCAGTTTGCAGTCATCAGCAAACTTTGTCAGCCACAGACCTTTAGTTTTTGCTTGCACTTTGGAGAAATAGATTCCAAACAGTAGAGGTCCCAGGACTGATCCCTGTGGAACACCACTGGTTACGGGTCTGCTGTTGGAGGTAGATTCCCCTATTTTGACTGTATGGGTTCTATCAGTGAGCCAGTTGGCAATCCACCTAATGAAATAATAGCACCCTTGTTATGTCCCACAGGATCTTCATAGATATTTCTCCAAAATGTATCTATTCCTTCTTTTTTTTGGTGGTCTTTCAATTCCTTTTACCTTGTTTCCCAAGTATCTATAAAACTTTTTTAGGTCATCAATAAATTGCTTATTTTGTACTTTTCCATTATATTTATCTATGTATCTTCTAAGTTTTTCTGCATGTACTAATGTTTTTAGTTTATTGTTTGCAATAGTGCATGATCCATCCTGATTTGTTATAATACTGTGCATTGCTTTTATCATGCCTATCTTTCTGAGTATTTTTGTTGATCTGTTCACTTTTCTATACTCTTATAACAGTCACACTTCTTGTCTTAATTGCTTTATAGTTTTCTCTATTCGATACCTCCGTGATGGCATTCGATTTCTCCGTCCTTTCCCTTACTACCATGTGTTGTTGTAGTAGGACTTTATTTGTTATTAATTTGGCTGCACAGTAATGTATCCTATTTACTTCTGTTATATTGCATGCATCTCTATGGGCAGTCCTAATTACTGTGTTCATTTATTTTATCAAACTTCTAACTTTTTGGGTTTTATTGCCTTTCTGTAGTCTATTTCTTTCATCAATCTTGATATGTCTATCCATCTCTATTAAATCAAGCAACTTTTCTCTTAGATCATTTTCTTCTAAATTGAGGGCAAATTCTTTGTTCTCCATTTCCTGTGGGCATTCTATAGAAAGTTCCATAGCATCTTCCTGTGCCACATTCTCTTCATTTTCGCACTGTGTCATCCATTGCTTTTTCATACAGAAACTCACTGGCTTATCTCTCCATGACATTGACTGTGTCAGAGTTGCCACAGTTTCCTGTTCTTTCCCTTGCTGTACAGCTCAAACAGAACCTTTGTACTGGTTTCCTATGGGGAGGCTCCATCTTTATATGTCAACTGATTAGATGCTTCCCGCTCCACTGGTTTCTCCTTAATTTGGGTGTTCATTGTTCTATCCTGTTGTATTGTTATCTGAATTAAAGTTTCTACACTAAATCCTTCACGTTGCAGGTACATATAACATCAGTTTCTATTTCTTTAACTTCTCCATTACTAATCCTCTTTTCTACTTTTCCTCTTTGTTTTGTTATTTTTTATATTGTAAAATTTTCCATATCTGGATGTCTTTGCCTGTATTTCTCTTCAAATATCTTTGGTGCTGCTTTTTTTCATTGATTAATTTTGCTTTCTCTTTTGCATAAATATTGCACTATATTAAATCTCTTTTTCTTTCCCATGTCCATATTTATTCTTCAGATGTCTCCTGTTCCTCTTGTTTCTCCTTACTTTGGGGACTCATTCCATCATGCTGTGATATAACCTATGTTAGACTTTCAACACTGAATTCTTCACTTTGCAAATATCCCATTACATCAGCTTCTATTTTTTAACTTCTACTTGATTAATCTTCTGTTATACATTCCCTGTTTGTGATCTTATTTTTTTATTGTGAACTTTTCCATATTTGGATGCCTTTGCCTATATTTCTCTTCGATTATCTTTGGGGCTGCCTTTTTTGTGTTGATTAATTTGGCTTTCTCCTTTGCATAAATATTGCACCATATCAGATCTCTCTTTCTTTCCCATGTCCATATTTGTTTTTTCTACCCTTCAAAAGTCTTCAAATTTTTGTACTTCTTCAGTTATATATTTTTCCAAGTGGTACACGTTTTTTTGGTCTATATAGTGTTTTTCATAGATCTGTTGTATTAATGAACACACATTTTCATTTGAAGCTTTTGACAGTTTTTCATGTGGAAGTATTTTTCTTTCCTCTAATTTCTCTCTTAATCTTTTCATATATCTTTTGTCTGGAAATTCTGGGCTTCTTGCATAATAGTAACAATACATAATTTCTTTCTTATCCTCAATAGTCCACTGTATTGTCTTTATGGCTCTTTATGGACTATCAGTTTTAGCAATTTTTGTTGGGCCGCCACGGTGGTGCAGTGGTTAGTTTTGCCACCTCACAGGTCATGTGGGGTTCCTCTGGGTGCTCCAGTTGCCTTCCACATCCCAAAGATATGCTGTAGGTGGATTGGACACTCTAAATTGGCCCTAGGCATGAGTGTGTGCACCTTCTCTAGAAGGTTGGGTGCCTGGCTGGCAGCTTGACACTGTAAAACTCCACTGCTGATCATGAGCAGACAGGTGATCTGTTGTGGCAACCTCTAACTGTGAAAAGGTGAAAGAAGAAGAAGTTTTTGTGATTTTTGTGGACTGCTACTTCCTTCTGCATCAAGGGATCCATCTTCTCCCTGGGCCTGGCCTAGCCCCATTGTAGGAATATCCCCCTTCCCTGGGCCTGGCCTAGCCCCATTGTAGGAATATCCCCCTTCCCCGGGCCTGGTCTAGCCCCATTGTAGGAATATCCCCCTTCCCCGGGCCAGGTCTAGCCCCATTGTAGGAATATTTCCATGTTTTGAGGATTCTACACAGTCATTTTTTCCGGTCCTAGTACAAGTGCACATGCAAGGATAGGGCATTTTTTTATCCTGGGTCTTGCATACCTCGCTATATTTTTTATTTCTTAACCTACGTCTGTCCATGATATATGTTATATAAAATACAGTCTATATATCACTGTTGTCTTGATGAGATTTTGTGAAAAACAGGGTCCACCTTGTGAAGAAAGGAGGTACTGCCAGCATAGCTAGATGGAATTTTGTAAATAATTATATGGCATTTGTGAATATCAAACTAATTTATATAACAGGTTGGTATTACAAATTTATTAGAACTGTGGGTCATACAAGATGCTGGTGTTACAAACTTATTTATGTCATGTGTATATCAAACTTATTTGTAGAGATGTTTGTGTTGAAAAGGTATTTGTAAAGTGCTTGTGTTTGAAATGCATCCACAGTGTGCTCTGCTGGAGAGAACAGAATGTACATGCACTATCGTAACCATTTAAATTGATGTTTTAACAAAGGAAACTGGAGGGCTAACCTCAGTCCAGCAAACTTTAGAAAATATATAAAATTAAATCACTTTATAGGCTAGGCCATAAAGATGCTATCTCACAAGTTTCAAGGCAGTCAGAGACACAGAGTTTGTACTAGGAAGCTTTCTGTATTGTCTTTGGGGTGAAATAATTACTACTCTAGGAACCATGGAGGAATGCAATTGTTTTACAACCTCCAGAAGCTCAACAGATCTGAGCAAAATCCCTTGTGTGTGTATTTTTACGTGTAAGTGCTAAATACTGCCAGCTGCCAGCAATGGGGGTTTGCATAAGAACTAGATGTCAGATGACCAGAAATGATGTCATTCTGCAAGCTATCCCAGCAGTAATATTTTAGATATTATTTTGAGAAGTCTCTTAGTGAGACAAAGCATTCTGTATTCTGTCTTGGACCTGACAACAAAAAGAACCATTCACAACATCAGGTGCCTTGCTTTATTAAGCAAGTTATTAGGCAATAGTATAATTCTCTTAGATTCAGTCAGGAATATAATGAAGCTTAGTATGGATATTGTTTTTCTTTATTTGTATGAGACTGTTCTTCACTGTTATTTGAACTCTGATGTCACTGTGAATATATACTTAGTATTTTCTTGTTCTTTTATTATTTATTATTAAACATATTTAAACCTTTCATCTGGATGTTCTTTGTAGAAATATTTAAGTTTTAAGAGTACTTGCATATTTATTTGGCATCACTCCTAATGGCCTTGCTCTCAGTCAAACTACCATTTGTATTAATATTAATTTTGTTCAGTATATTTGATACATTTGCAAGAGCTTTAAGGTAGCTGGCAGAAGTGTCTGGTGGCAGTTATAACTGCCTTATAGTCTGTGCAAAAGGGGGCATAGCTAGTAAACTTACACCAGCCATTCCCCAGTGTGTATGTGTGTGTGTGTGTGTGTGTGTGTGTGTGTGTGTGTGTGTGTGTGTGTGTGTGTGTGTGTGTGTGTGTGTGTGTGTGTGTGTAAATCAAATCTCAAAGAGTGTGTGCGTCAGCTACTTGGGCAGGGACATGAAGCACTCTTTGGACAGAGAGGGTGCTGGAGACCTTGGCTTGGACACTCAGCTGAGATCTCACCTCCATAGCTGTGCCAGTGGGAAGTATTACTGAGGATCTGGAGAAAGAGGGAGAAAACAGCCCCAAACTGACTGTGGTCTCTGTGTGCTCTTAAGGGAAATTGCACTTGATGCAGAGAAGATGCATCTGGAAATATTGTGTGTGTATCTGATATTCTCTCAGTGAACATCCTTCCAAAAGTGCCAGTGGTGAGGATGGAGGCTCCTAGATTACTGGCCCAGAGGTGGGATATCCACATCACATATTGGTTGGCAATAGTGGATCGTCACATATTGGCTGGCAGTGGTGGGATCACCAAATCACATATTGGGAATCAGTGGTGTGGATATTGAATTCTTGTAGCCTTTAAACAGTGGTCACTAAAGAAGGTGTCTGTACTCTCAAGCAGCCACATGGTAGACTCTCAGAGTTTCATATCACAATAGTTTTATTTATTTTTTGTTAGCTTAGTTAGTCAGGGATAGCAGGCAAGGATGTCAACAGAGGATTATGGCAAGCTGAAAAGGAGCCAGTAGGCTGAGATGTGACAAGGCAAAGGACTGGTGCATGCCAACCTGACTAAAGCAGAAGTCATTGCAGCCTTAGCCACAGCTATATCACAGACCAGCAACCAGGAAGACAGCCAGGCTGGCCTTAGGGGTGTACAGCTCTCAGAAAATGGACAGTTCAACTTTTCCTCAGAGAACCTAAAATCCATCTGGAGTTAAAGAAACTTGAAATGGAGACCAAACAGTTGGAAAGAGAATCAGCAGAGTTAATGTGGCATTTGGAAGCTGAAGAAAAACAGAGACTGAGATGTCTGGAGGCTGATGAAAATGACAGGCAGAGGTAGGATGAAAAGGAAATGCTGACTCTTCTCCAGGGTCATGGAGGTAATGGGGAAGGGAGTAACCATACCCCAGAAGCAATAAAGGTCAGTAAACATTTTCCTCAATACCAAGAAGGTGATAGTTTCAAAAGATTTATTAATATGTTTGTAAAAGTATGCAAACAGTCTAATGTTGCCTGAGGGCTCTGGGTACAGCTCCTTACCCCCTTACTCCATGCTAAAGCTGCAACTGCTGTTTCTAAATTGTCTGATACTGATTGCTTAACTTACTACACCTACATAATGGAGCTGTTTTTTTCCTATTTGTTGCTAATATATTGTTGTTTTTTTTGCTTATTTTAGATTCAGTTTAACATATTGGAAATTGAAGTATGTTTTAACTATGTAATTTTGGAGCTTTTCTCCCTTGGCCTCTACTGAAAATGGACATATATTCAGTTGGACTAGCCCGATCAACAAATGTAAAATAAAATAAAAATAAAAAAAATAAATAATACATTTAAAAATTGTTTATTGAAATGCTTTATGTTAACACCTGGAGCTTATAGAAAACAGTTTTGTGAGCATAGACACAAGACAAATGAAAGTGTGTGTGATTATATTGCTAAGTTAAGCACTTATTTTCATAGTTGAGTGAGTGGGTGATAGGTCACCACTTTTGAAGGGCTGGCAGACCTTTTGGTGAGGGAACACACCCTTAGCACTTTGCCTGAGTTCATGAGAATCTGGTTGGCAGACAGATAATGCAACACCACAGATGATTTGGGGAAAAAGAACACCTATACCTAGCAGGCAGGGCATCACTGCACAGGAAAGGATACCCAGTGCTGCACATGGGTATAAGGGAATCCATGGTGGGCAGCCTAAACCACCCCAACAGAGTCCACTAGTAACAGAGGAAACCACTAGTTCAGGTACATGACCAGGATCAAGGGTTAAATGTTTCAAATGTAACCAGTGGGGCCATGTAACATATAGATGTCCACAAAGACAAGGTGGGGAACAAAAGGTAGGAGAGCCAGCAAGTGGGAATAACAGAATGCTATCAGTAAGTTTGCTGGAGACAATAAGAGTACCAAACTACCACAGGAGGTTATATCCTAACATAGTAGATGGTAAACAGGCCACTGCTAAGAGATACACATCCTCTGACCTAACCATTGTGAGGCCTGCAATGGTTAAAGAGGAGCACTACCTGTTTGGGTAGTCTCCTCCAGTCAGAGCTTTAGGAGGGACCCCATTCCAAATACGTTTGGCTAGGGTTCATCTTGACTGGGAGGGTGGAAAAGGAAGAAAGCAAGATGTGTTTGAGGATATCCCTGCAGATGTCCTGATAGAGAATGATTGTGAAAATGAAGTACCTTGTGTGCATGCAGTTACACACAGTCAGGCTTGGAGGCAGGCATGTGAGTCTGGTAGCCTGTGGGCACCCAGACAGACTGCACACTTGAAACAAGGACTGGTGAGGTGGCTACTTCAGGGAGCGAGCTACCCTGTAGTAGTAAGACTGAAGGTGAGCCACAGCTGCTGGTGGGTACTGATGCTCCCTTGGACACAGTGACTGCAAGGGCAGAGGTGAGTAGTAGTACCCAGGCTGACAGTGAGGCACTGCTGTCAGAGGATACCAGACTTCGTGTGGAAGTGGAACTGGGAAGGGTTACTAAGAGACAGTTGAGACAGGCTCAGCTCTCAGACCCCACTTTACAAGGTTTGGGCGAGGTAGCTAGGGAGGGGCCTGATTCTCAAGAAAAAGGGGATTCTGTATATGGGAACAAAGGGTTACGGTATAGAGAGTGGACCCCTGAGGGAGGGCTAGAAGGTGCGGTAATACAGCAGTTGGTAGTGCCTGAAGCCTACCATCTGGCACTTCTAGCCATAGCCCATGACATTCCCTTTGCAGGTCATATGGACATAAAGTGTACAAAGAGACATATTATGCAGAGCTTTTATTGGCCTGGGATTCCCAGGGATGTAACAAGGTACTGCAGGACCTCTGAGCAGTGCCAAAAAGTAGGCAAAGCAGGAGACAAGATCAAGCTTCTTTGATGCCTTTGCCTGTGATTGAGGAGCCATTTCAGAGGGTATCTATGGATATTGTGGAGCACCTGAGTACCCCAAGTTCCACGGGGAAGAAGTATATGGTAGTGATAGTAGATTATGCTACCATATACCCTGAGGCAGTGGCTCTGTCCTCCATTGAGGCAGAAAAGGTGGCAAATACTTTGTTAGAGATTTTCAGTTGAGTCGGTTTCCCCAAAAGAAATGTTGACTGACAGAGGTGCCAATTTCCTGTCACACCTGCTGGCTTGTCTGTGGAAGCACTGTGGGGTGAAGCACCTAAAGACAATCCCCTACCACCCCTAGACTAATGGTGTGGTGGAGAGGTTAAACTCTACATTAAAGACCATGTATGGGCATTTGCAAACCAGTTTAAGAGGAAGTGGGGCAAATATTTGCCCCATCTGTTGTTTGCTTACAGAGAGATGCCCCAGGAATCCACAGGTTTCTCACTTTTTGAGTTGCTGCATGGGCATAGGGTGAGGGGACCTCTAGATTTGATTTGTGAAGTGTGGGAGGGTGAGTGTGAATCCCACAAGGAGTCTGTTGTGGCATATATCCTAAACTTCAGGACAAGGCACAGGGAACTCATGGGCTTGGCCCAGGAAAAACTGGCAGGAGCCCAACAGCAGAAAAAGGTCTGGTATGACAGGAATGCTCGAGCCACAGAGTATGGTGTGGGGCAGCAGGTTATGATTCTCATTCCTGTCATACACAAAAAGCAGCAGGCAGCTTGGGAGGGACCCTTAAAAGTGGTAAGGAAGATCAGTGATGTTAACTACATGTTAGAACTGCTAGGCAGAAGGCAGGGGCACAAACTGTACCATGTTAACATGATGAAACCTTTACATGACAGAGAGGCCCTTGTGCTATTTGTAGTGGATGGCATAATGAGTCTGATGGGGATCTGGTGTCTGATGTCCTCAGTGCAGCTTGGACTGACACCTCAGTGGAAGGGGTAGCAATGTTTCAGCAGGTATCCCCTACCCATACCTGAGAAATCCAAGCCATGTTACAGGAGTTTGGGACATGTTCACTGGGAAACCAGGGTGTAACCACCTGATGCGTGGATACAGGACCCCAAAGGCCTATTATGCAGGCCCCTTTTAAGGTGCCTGAGAAAGTCAAACATACTCTGAGGAAGGTGATACAGGAAATGTTGGAACTGGAGGGTAATCGAGGAGTTCAGCAGTCCCTTGACCTCCCCACTGGTGATGGTACCACAGAAGGATGGCAGCACCAGGTTCTGTGGGGACTACAGGAAACTAAATAGTCCCTCAGAGTCAGATGCTTACCCCATGCCTAGGACAAATGAAGCCCTAGAGCAGCTGGGTGGGGCTAAGTATCTGACCACTATTGATCTTACCAAGGGCTACTGGCAGGTGTCCTTGACTCCAAACTCTAGAGAGAGAGAGGTCAGCCTTTGTGACTCCTTTCTGCTTGTATGAGTTCATGAAGATGACCTTTGGGATGAGAAATGCCCCAGTGACTTTCCAGAAGCTGGTAGATCATATCCCAGCAGGAGCAGGATATTGTGCCCTTGCTTACCTGGATGATATTGCCATCTACACCCATTCCTGGCAAGAGCACCTTCAGCATGTCAGGGAGGTGCTGGGCAGGCTACAGAGGGCAGGGTTGACCAGTAAGCCCAGTGAGTTTCAGGTGGGTATGGCAGAGGTCTCCTACATGGGACATAGACTGGGGAGTGGTACGATCAGGCCAGAACCTGCCAAAGTGGAAGCCATTCAGGTAAGGCCTGTCCCTGTTACCAAAAATGAGTTGAAGGCATTCTAAGGGACAGCAAGGTCCTACAGAAAGTGTGTCCCCAATACCATAACTGCTCCACTCACAGATCTGATGAGGAAAAACAGGCCAGATAAGGTAGTGTGGACCCCTGCATGTGAGCAGGCATTCCAGAAGCTTTAAAGGAGCTTTGTGAGGACCCCCTTGTGTTAACCAGTCCAGATTTTAGCAAATAATTTGTTGTGCAGGTGGATGCTTCAAACCATGGGGTGGGTGAATGTACTCAGCCAGGTTTCCTCAGAGGGAGAAGAGCACCCAGTGGTATATCTCAGCCATAGAATTCAACCCATGGAGGAATGCTACGCACCTGTAGAAAAGGAATGCCTCACCATAATATGGGCGCTCCAGAAACTTCAGCCTTATCTGTATGGAAGGAAATTCACTCTAGTTATAGGCCACAATACCTTAACATGGCTACATTGAGCCAGCCAGCAAAATGCCAAGCTACTAAGGTGGAGCCTAGGGTTGCAGGCATATATGACAGTGCAGCACCACAGTGGGGTTAGCAATGCCAGTGCAGATGGGCTCTCAAGACAGAGCACGGGGTAATGTATTCCCAGATAGGCTCATCCCTCTCAAGCAACAGTTCTCAAGGGTCACTTGAAAAAACAGCTTGAGTCTTTGAAGAGGGGAGAAGTGTGAAGAAAGGAGGCACTGCTAGCACAGCTAGCTGGAACTTTGTAAATAATTATATGTAATTTCTAAATATCAAACTAATTTATACATGAGGTTTGTGTTACAAATGTATTAGAGCTGTGGGTCATACAAGATGCGGGTGTTACAAATGTATTAGAACTGCATGTCATGTGTATATCAAAATTATTTGTACAGATGTTTGTGTTGAAAAGGTATTTGTAAAGTGCTTGTGTTTGAAATGCATCCACAGTGTGCTCTACTGCAGAGAACAGAAATGTACATGCACTATTGTAACCATTTAAATGGAAATGTTTTAACAGATGAGACTGGAGGGTTAACCTCAGTCCAGCAAACTTTAGTAAAATATCTGAAATTAAATCACTTTATAGGCTAGGCCATAATGATGATGTCTCATAGCTTTCAAGGCAGCCAGAGACAAAAAAATCTGTACCAGGAAGCTTTCTGAATTGTCTTTGGAGTGAAATAATTACTACTCTGGGAACCATGGGGAAATGCAATTATTTTGCAACCTCCAGAAGCTCAACAGATCTATGCAAAAGCCCTTGTGTGTGTATTTGTATGGGTAGGTAATAAATACTGCCAGCTGCCAGCAATGAGGGGTTGCATAAAAACTAGAAGTCAGGTGACCATAATTTCATTTTGCAAGCTATCCCAGCAGTAATATTTTAGATATTATTTTGAGAAGTTTGTTAATGAGACAAAGCATTCTGTAATCTGTCTTGGACCTGACAACAAGAAGAATCATTCACCACATCATCTGCCTTGCTTTATTAAATAAGTTATTAAATAATTTATTAGGGAATAGTATATATATATATATATATATATATATATATATATATATATATATATATACTGTGGTGGTGGTGCTGCAGTAGCATTGTCGCCTCACAGTAAGACGTTGTCCCGTTCGATTCTCAACTAGAGCGTCTTCTGTGTGGAGACATGCGTGAATGGGTGTACCTTTGTTGAAGGTTGTGCACCAGGGCCGGCAACTTGGCACGTAAAAATCTACTGCCAATCATTAGCGGAACAGAGTTCTGCTATGGCGACCCCTAACCGGGAAAAGCCGAAAGACACCATTAGGAAATAGTATAATTCTCTTAGATTCAGTCAGAAATATAGAGAAGCTTAGTTTAGATAATATTTTTCTTTATTTGTATGAGACTGTTCTTCAATGTTATTTTAAATATTTCCTGTGATTTGAACTCTGATATCACTGTGAGTATATACTTAGTATATTCTTGTTCTTTTATTATCTATTATTACATATATTTAAACCTTTCATTGTGGCTGATCTTTGTAGAGACATTTAAGTTTAGAGAGTACTTGCATATTTATTTGGTGACACTGTGTCGGCCACTCCTAATAGCCTTGCTCTTGGTCAAACTACCATTCGTATTAATATTAATTTCACTCAGCATGTTGGACACCCTTGGAAGAGCCTTAAAGTAGCTGGCAGGAGTGTCTTGTTGCAGTCATAACTGCCTCATAGTCTGGGCAAAAGGGGGCATAGCTAATAAACCTGTTCCAGCCTTTCCCAGGTGTGTGTGTGTGTGTGTGTGTGTGTGTGTGTGTGTGTGTGTGTGTGTGTGTGTGTGTGTGTGTGTGTGTGTGTGTGTGTGTGTGTGTGTGTGTGTGTGTGTGTGTGTGTGTGTGTCTGTGCACGTAAATCAAATCTCAAAGAGTATGTGTGTGCCTACTTGGGCAGGGACACGAAGCACTGGTTGGACAGAGAGGGTGCTGAAGGCCTTGGCTTGGACACTCAGCTAAGATTCCAAGTCTATAGCTGTGTCAGTGGGGAGTCTTATTGGGGATCTAGAGAAAGAGGGAGATACCAGCCCTGGACTGACTGTGGTCTCTGTGTGTTCTTAAGGGAAATTGCACTTGATGCAGAGAGCTGCATCTGGAAATACTGCTTGTGTACTAGTTATCTATACAGTGAACATCCACCCACAGTTACCAGTGGTGAGGATTGAGGCTCCTTGATTACTGGCCCAGAGGTGGGATATCCATATCACATATTGGTTGGCAGTGGTGGATCGTCACACACCTCATGAAGCTACTCACTAAGACATCCGGCCTCCCAATTCAATTCCAGCAATACTCCTCTCCTTTAGCAGATTTCCTTTATGGTCAGTGCAGTGCTCTGTGAATCTCTGATAAAGTGTAAATCCAGTCTTTTAATGCAGTACTGTATTTAAAAAAACAACTAATTTTATCATTGAAATCCATGTAGATACTATTTTATCCTTATTTTCCTGAAGATAATGTTTTGTATACTCCCTCTTTAAGAAATATAAATAGAATCTTGCAAAACTCTGAAATATTAATTTAAACAGCTTTAAATGTTTTTATAACAGCTACACCCCCTCCCTTGTTTGCATTTTTATCACTGCTTTCTTGCTCTCAGAGGGTTCACTAAGTGTATTTTTCTTCTTTGTTTACCTCTTTTTTAAATTCTACAATTCACCATCATTCCTCATTTTTCACTCAATGCATTTTTTTCTTTTGGGAGGCCATTCACTTGGGCTCAGGGAACTGTCAAAAACTCAGCCATGTACTCAGCCCATTTGTAAGCTAACTCCCATCATTTGAATTATGTAGCTGCATAGTACAATATCTATTTACTAATTTCCTACTTGTTATACAGCTTCAAAAAACATTGTTCTTATTTTGTTATATGTCTTTACAGCATATCTTTAAGTTACCCTAGATGCTAACCTCTGACTCCAAGCCCAATCAATCATCCTTAAGAGGTAGAGGTCCCAGATACCATCATATTTCAGGGTGGCAGAGGAAGATTTTATGCTCTAACCACTTTCTTACTCTCTTATGTGACCAGAGAATCCCCATAGTCTTTTATATGCATACATACTTTTATATGCATACATGGCAATATATGGAAGTTTTGCAATCATGCATATTGTTTTCTGACAGTGTTCACAAGCATCACCCAGGTACCACTGTGGCAGTTTTGTGCCCGTCTTCTTCACTGCAGAAAAGCAGGATAGCTTTTGACCACATCCCCAAGGACACTATGCAATACCAAGGCTGCTAGTAAGTTCCACTGGGGACAAAGAAGATATAAGGTAAGAATATTTGTATATGCTCAGTTCAATTACCTACATATTAAATGCATATGTGAGAAAATATATAAGTTAACAAACATACAAACAATTTGTATTTTTATTCCTGTATTGGTTGCGGTGGCCACTAACTCAGAATGAAAATTTCTTTTGTTTCTTGTGTCTAGAAACAATTTATCTATACATTCTTACAGATACTAACATGTCTGTTAATTAATGAGGTTTCGTGTTTAAGGCCTCCGATGAAAAAAATGGCATGCAGCATAATTCTGCAGAATGTGGAACTCTGTCCTGAGAACTATTATTTTTTCAGTCTTTACAAAGGCAGCATGCACAGTTTCTATTTCCTAACTGAAGGCTATATGCATTATTTTTCCTGGGACACATTTCTTTCACTGTACAGTCTACCAGCATCTGTTAATTAGTCAGAGCAAAAAGTAATCACAAGTAAACACAAGAAAGTATATAATGTTTAATGTATTATATATCAAATATGGCACCACATTTAAGCTATCTAAGGCCTCCATCACCCCACTGCTCCTCTTATTAAAAGTATATGTTTAGCCCATTAGCCCACACATTGTCTGTTTACTTATTAAAGACTAATTGACTTACTACTCTATTTCTCCCTATTTTAATGATACCAAAAGGGGTTATGCACTGTCATGTTACACCTATAACTCTGATAAGAATAACATACATTATCCCTTGAGCTGTGAGACTCAGTTTTGGTGCCAAGACTTGCATTTCTAACTTAGCAAAGGCTCATGACACCTACTGCATAGATGGGAACTCCACAATCAGCATGCTCACACGAGCTATGGTACAGAAAACATTGGATTAATGGTAGTATGTAAAATGCATAAAAATAACACTACAAAGTAAAAAATAAAACTGAAATACAACAAAAACATTGAGAAAATAATAAATACAAAATAAACAATTGTGTGTGTGTGCAGGGAGGGACAAGTTTCCCCTCTAACCTTTGCATCCCCATAGCTCGAACTATACAAAATGTTCAGCAACCTCTAGCTGAGCACATGTCCTAAGTATGATAAAGCAGGACTTTATTGCCGCATGTTGACGAAACAGTACTCAAAATAATGCTAGTGATATAAATCCCATCTTTAAGAAATGGAATTAGAAATAGAAGGACTTTCCTCCATTTGATGAGATGTTAAACCAAGATCCCATCTGCTTGAGTAGACAGCAACTCCGGAGGATGTAAAAGATCCTGCACCAGCTATCAAAAAGAGCAGAAGTTCCCAGAAGCCCTGGCCATATTTCCCCTAGCAAAATAAATACCACCTTAGGTTCATAGGTTCACCCAGGTCACCCAATATGATGGTGTTTTATAACCTGATATTGAGCAGTATTAAGCCAGGTGAGCCTAACCTGGTCAACAAAGGACATTTAGATAGATAGATAGATAGATAGATAGATAGATAGATAGATAGATAGATAGATAGATAGATAGACAGACAAACAGACAGACAAATAAATAAATGCACTCGTCACCATTACATGGAATAGTTCTTCTGACACTATTCTCTCATGCTTTATTTTATTTTTTATGATGACATGAGACTAGCTTTGAGTACAGCTCACTGCTTCACTATACAGATGATAATGTAGTGCTTCCGCCTGCATGTAGCACTGCTCTTGTTTATAGACCTTAACAGAGCAAGATCTACCTGGCAGAGACCGGAATACATGATATCATCTTGTACTTAATCATGGTGTCTCGAAACCAGGCTCTTTGAAATGGCAACACTGACATGCATAAAGATATAGCAGTCTCTTTGATTTCCTATAACAATTACCTCAGTGCTGTCATTCATCAAGAGGAGAAGTTGTAACAGCATGTCAAATAAGTCATTGTTAATGTCCATAAGTATCTACGATGCATCCTTTACATCCCTAGACATCTCCTTCCTGGAGCTTTCAGCTGGACATTGTTAAGGTAATCCTAACCCCAATCTGTAATTTTTCATTCTCATAATCACCTCATTATGTGACAGGGTATGAAAAAATGGCTAAGCCTGCAGATGGATCTCATTTCCTTTTGCATTGTTCTTTTTGACTTCATATTCAAAATGGTATTCTCTCATATGTTTTACTTTTATGGACTACATACTTCTCGAGTTCCTCCATGGTTTTCTGCATTACAACTTCCACAGCTTTCAGATGATCTGCCATTATCACTTCTTTGCTCACCAACATTCATTCAACTCCTTTCATGGAGTCAGACTGAGAAACTTATCCTGCAGATCTGTCCGGCACATGAACATTTTTATAAAACTCTACTAAAGCCATTCTCAGACAAACATATAAGCCATTGTTGCCATGACTAACACTGAGTCGTGAACTAACTCACAAAAAAGGACCAATGTTATTAAAATTTGAAAATGAGAACTGACATTGTTCCTGCAAAGGAGGGGTTTGAGTCTATGTTTCTATTACTGTCTACTGTTGATAGCTACTGGCTTGATAAAATGGTTCAAAAAGTCAGAGTTTGAAAAAACACATCTTGGGTCATAGTTGCCCCCCTTTTATACCCTGTTATTTTCTCCATTTCATTCACAAGTTCTTTTCTTATATCTTAGTCCATACTTTTCACCATCTTCTTCAGGTTACTATCTATTTTGGATTAGACTGGTTTTCACTGTGTATTGTGAGCCCTACAGTGGATTTGCTTTTTCTTCCTTACTTCAGATGTGCTGCTCCTGAATCCTCAACTTAAATTTCATGTTGCTGATAGAAGTTTCCTTCCCTGAAATTCCTGTCACTGATTCTTTTGTTTCAGCTGAAAATGAAATGATAAAGCAAGAGGCTGTTTCAGTGAGATTAGTTTCTTTAATCTATCTGATGAAATTGTCATACTTCTATTTTTACTTCAGAAGGTATTTGAATGTTTTAAAGCTGTTTGAACTACTGTGGCAGATCCGTTTAAATATTTCAGGGACTAGTTCAGCAGATGGGAGAAGACACAGGTTTTAGCACTGGTAATTTCTACACTATCTTCACAGCTGTGTAAGAGTGGAGTTACTGTATATAAATAACAATGGTATAGAAAGGATCTTGGGGTCTTGGCTTTTGCAGAAAATGTTTTTGTCCATGTCTACATATTCTTTTTTGGAAATGTATTTTACTATAGGACTGTGTTTATCTGGTGTTTTGCTTATATTTTAAGGCATTTGCTGGTGTGGCCTTTGATGCAGTGACATAAATACAATGCTGTTACATTTCTCTGCAGCCATAGTTTTTGTTCGCTGCTTCTGTTTATGATATATTTAATTGTCTGGTAACCCTTTTTAGTGCTTCTTTTTTCTCATGCCATTAGTAGTTGCTCCTTTCTCAATGACTGTTTCTTCAGGTAAACTGTTGTCAGAACAGATTGTAGTTAAATAAATAATTCACTTCTAGACATGAAAAGTCAGTAGACTATTTAGTATTCACATCTGTACTGTAAGATGTATTCTTTTCCACAGTCACTTCCTTAACCACAGAACTGGCCATTATTATCTGGGTAGAATTAGGAAAATGTGCCAACAAACCCTAGATATTGCTTAGTATCCAGCTGGCTAGCATTCCACTGTAACATTACAGAATCTGGCAGCAGCGGGGATTGAACTAGTGACATTTTAAAGAGATCTTCTGCTGCTCTTTATTATGTGCTCTATAATCAATAGGATAAGATTTGCATGTTCAATAAAAATAATAGTTCTTATTTTTATTTTTATTGTTATTTGCATTTCATACCTAAGAGGGTATTTCTGTACAATACCATGCCTACTTCAAATTTATCTAAAGGATTACAAACTACAGCATTACGACTTTGTTGTATCTCTAAGAATACACAGTGTAAGTTACTGGGAAAGTGAAACACGAATGCCTAATAAATAATACAGCCAGAAGATAATTTTATGAGGGATAAAGGAGTGTAAGTACCACCATAACAGTAGATCTGCAGACCATTAAGTAGTTAGCATTGAATAGCGGTACCAATAAGTGTACTTTTTGAAAATGTTGACTAACAAATAATGTTAGTTAGGCTCACTTAACTGTGAAGACTAGCATCACATAATTTTCAGAACTTAACCTGCAAAGTATATATCAAGCTACTTTTTCTTATTAACTTTTTATTTTATTTATTTATTTATTTATTTATTTATTTATTTATTGCATTCAATTACTGGGGTAGTCCACTGGGCCAGAAGAACCCATTTTCAGTGGAAGCCCAGGGGGAAAAGCTCCACGTTTAACACATATAGACAAGAAATATGTTACAATGATACAGGATATATAATACAACAGCAGCAAGTACAACAAAATTAAGATTACAATAAATATGTTACAATGATACAGGATATATAATACAACAGCAGCAAGTACAACAAAATTAAGATTACAATAAATATGTTACAATAATACAGGAGATATAATACAACAGCAGCAAGTACAACAAAATTAAGATTACAATAAATATGTTACAATAATACAGCAGATATAATACAACAGCAGCAAGTACAACAAAATTAAGATTACAATAAATATGTTACAATGATACAGGAGATATAATACAACAGCAGTAAGTACAACAATGTTATGATTACACACGCTGGATTGTTATAAGAGGTAAAATTGGAAATGAACATTATGATTATTTACAGTAACTTGGTAACAGAAGGTGGAATGAGGACAAACAGTGAGAAAAATAGCATAAAGTCATGGAATGAAACTATAAAATAAAGGTAAATTAAATACTGAATGAGATACGTAGCAGAGAAGAAGAAAGCAGTGTGGTAATGTAGGTATATTCCAGGCTCAGAGGGAGAAGAAAAATGAGTAGGGGGTGGTAGAGAGAAAGGGAGATTAGAGTGGTTATAGAGAGAGGAGGAGAAAGATAGTGAAAGGGTCAAGTTATGTGGTTCTAGTATAGGTGCAAGGGCATAACCACTGTGAGGAGAGGTGACGTTTAAGGGATTTTTTAAAGTTAGAGGCGTTAGACATGGCTCTGAGTGGAGGAGGGAGGTCATTCCATAGTTTAGAAACAGTAACAGAGTAGAGCATTTGACCGGCAGAGAGCTTAGGTTTGTCAATATTTAACAGCATTTTGTTCTCTGACCTGAGGTGACGATTGGGATGGTAGATGGTCATTATACCAGTGAGAGATGGGCAGGCAGCTGGGAGGTAAATAAGTTTATGGGCAATAGTAAGTTGTAGGTATATTAGGTGATGAGGAAGTTCAAGCCAGTCTAGTTGCTGCAGTGTGGTGCAGAGGTGGGTGAAGAATTTAGCATTTATAGCAAATGTGGCAATTTTATTGTAACATGAGTTGAGTTTGGTTTTTAGATAGGACTGGATGTTGGTGAGGATGGGGGCACCATATAAAAAAGTTGGAAGAAGAAATGATGAGGTGAGAGACTTTCTTGCAGTGGAATTTAGAAAGTAGTTTTGCCTATAAAGGGCTTCTAGTTTTTGATTTTTTTTTTATATTATTGTGGATATAAAGGTCAAAGGTAAGTTTGTCATCAATGATAACACCTAGCAGTTTTGTACTGGGAACGACTTCAATGATGGATTTTTGTGGTATTACCCTGGGATTCCTGAAGTGTTTACATTAAAAACTAGGGGCCTGAGCCTGGACTAAGCTGATATAGACTAGCTGTGGTTCAGGAAGTAGGCTATACTAGTCAGTGTAATACCATATGATGTTTGCTTGAGCCTCTAATGCTGTGTCACTGTTTAAGGTAAGGAGCAGGGCAGAACTGCCCATACCTGCTCTATGCTGATCCAGAATGATTAATGAAAATGGCATCCGCCTTTATGCAAGAGACAAATGTATGCAACAGTATTATGGTGCTCTACTAAACCATCCTCAGTAGCACCATGGTTAGACAGAAGACAATGGGAAGTTATTAAAGTATAGGCACATAATGCTGGGGAAAGCATATAAAGCCATGACAAACTCCTAAGGAAATATCTGCTGGGTATTCACCCTAGTCCAATCAGTAACACACTGATTTGGCATGGACCAGAGCTGTGCTTCCATATTCAGCAATCGTGTTACCCACAGGTCCTTTTCTGTTCTAGATTCATGAAGATAAGTTGAATTAAGAAGTTTCCTTCACAGAAAGTTTCATTATGCTTTCTGGAGTAGACCAGTTCAGTGCAGACGGTTTGCACGTGTTTCCTTATTTAGAAGAGTAGGTGGTATACCATAATCAGCATGGCATACATTAATACTTAAATACAGGTTCCAATGATTTGGATATCAAGGTCTTACTTCCATAAAATGACAAGTTTTAAATCATTTAAATATCTGGCTACACTCTGTTATGAGTAAGAAACATCAGTGAGTTTTGCACCAGCAAAATTAATAAACAACGTAACCCTTGTCTTACATTATGTAACTGCTGAGTTTCTGAAGTTGGACTTCAACAGATATGGTGGCTTTTACTGACTCGGCTTAAAGCATAACCTCCCAATTAACACATTTGTTTTATCCAGTACTGGTAAAACTTTTCAGGTACCAAACAAAATGTGCACATTCATCTGCCTTGTATCATGAAATCTGCAGTAAAGTTGCATTTGTTTGCATTGTGGGTGACTCCTTATTACTGGAAGCATTGACCTTACACTGTTTACCTTACCCTATACACTCAAATACACAACCTGCTTCTAGTCTCTTCATCAGTGTGTAGCATTATAACCAAATGCATCAAGAAAGATATTTTCTAAGAGGGTGTAAATATAGTCAGTCCAAAAGGAAATCACAAAGCAGCGTTTTAATAAATCCAAGTAAAACAGAGAATGATTAAGTGCTTTCGTCTGCCAAATCAGACATCTTCAGAACCACCCATATTAAACTCAAAGTTCTACTTAAAAACATTCAAAGAAACACGCCCCTCAAACACAACCAATGCATTTAAAAAACATGCTTACAACAAATACATGTGAAGAATTAAGATAATTTGAAAATGATAAAAAATAGTTAAAAATAGTTAAAAAATAGTTGGAAATAGAGTAAAAACAATTACATTTCCAAAGCCCTTCTCTTTAATTCACTAGAAATAGAAATATTGTCATTTAACCCTGGTGGATATGCAGCATCAAATTTAAGCTGCCATTTCTTTTCCTTCCTAAGTAATTCATTTTCCCAATCTCCACCAGTATCGTGCAAAACCTGCTGTTCCAAAATGAAAAACACAAACTTATTAAAATTTAAACAATATAATGAATGTTGAACAAGTGCACTTTTATTATCCCTTCTTCTAATACTATAAATATGTTGATAAATCCTTTGTTTAAGGGAGTTACTGGTTTTACCAATATAAAATGCATTGCATGAGCAACAGGTAGCTAAATAAATAATTATTTTTGTGTTGCAGTTTACAAATGTACCCACATTCCATGTTTTGATCTTACTGAGCACCTCACCATCTTTATTAACATTAATATACATACAATATGTACAATGTTCACATTTTCTTGTAGTGGGGACCCCATATGTGCACCCAGTATGTTCGAGTATCGTCTTAAAATTACTTCTATTTTTATAAGTAAAAGTTGGTCTGGAAATAAATAAGTGGCAAACGTCACTGCCAGCTTGTAATAAATTCCAGTTGTTAGAAATAATTTTTTCAAAATATCTAGCTTCTACCGTATAATGCATAACCATATTGTTGACCTTAAATGGTTCAATTTCACTAGTAATGTCCAATCTTTGTAAAGTAACTTGATGGCCAAGCCCAAATTTGCTAATGGGAGCATATTTGTTTTGTCTACCCATCCAAATTTCATTGCCTATGGAGTCCAAGAGATCAGGTGGATACCCCCTCTCCTTAAACATGTCCTTCACAAAATTAAATTCTCTCAGACAATCCCCATTATTTGATGTCAGTCTAGAAACCCAGATCAACTGACTTCTCACAATGCCTTTTTTCCCATGCATAGGATGGCAACTAGTAAAATATAAATAAGCATTACAAAATGGTGGCTTCCTGTATATTCTAGTTTTTAAGGTGCCATCACTTTGTTTAGAAAAATTGATATCCAAATAGTTAATACTAGCTTTATCCACCACATAAGAAAATCTCAGAAAATCAGTACTCTCCTGCATGAAACTGATAAATTTGTCCAAATCATCTTGTGTCCCTGTCCAGATAAAAAACAAATTGTCCAGGTACCTATAATAAGTCAAACAAAACTTAAAAAATGCAGAACTAAACAATAAATGCAATTTCTACCGTAACATAACATAACAGCGTTGGCAAAGAGGGGGGCCAGAGAAGCACCCATGGTCACCCCCTTGCATTGTCTGTAATATTCTCCTTCAAAGTATAAAAAATTATTATTCAACACCAAATCCATAAAAGAAACCAACATTTCTTGGTCAGCTGTACTAACTCCACTGTGGGATAATAAAATATTCTTAAACCATTCAAGACCCAGTTCCTGTGGTATAACAGTATATAAACTGTGTACATCACATGTAACTAATAGCGCCTCTTGGGGAACAATAACCATCTGTAATTTATTTAACAGATCTCATGAGTCCTTAAGTATGTGTATACTGGACTTGAACAAAAATTTCAATTTAGTGTCACTAAATTTTGCCAGTGGTTCAGTAATAGACCCTTTGGATACCACAAATGGGCAGAGGGGTGGGTCTAGCTTGTTAGAATGGATTTTGTGTATGCCAAAAATCTTTGAAATGACTGGTTTATCAACATACAAAAATTCATACAAAGGTCTGGAAATAGTATCAAAAAGCAACAATTCATCAGGAACCACTTTAACAGACCTATAAGCAAGATTAATTTCATTCAAGGACACATCGTTTAACAACCACAACATCCACCCACAATAATCATGTAGTTCCATTATAACCAGACCACCCCACCTTGTCTGGTTTCATGTAACGTAAATTAGTGTTTTGTTTTAATTCATTCAACAAGTGAACTTCATTTACTGATAGATTAAAATATCTAGTTGTATTTGTGTTCAAAACTGTTCTAATATCACGTTCACATTGTCTTTCAAAAACATTAATAAGGGGATGTTGTGGTGGGATAAAAGTACTACTACATCTCTGGCCCTCTTCTATGTACACTCTCTTCTGTGTCACTTTAGACGATGCTGTTAACAATTAACCTTTGACTATTCGTGAGCAAATTTCAAAACTTGACCTTTTTTTGTACAGATTTAAAAGTCTACAGCTGGACAATTATTTTTTAGAAGAGAGTGTACGTAGACAGCATGTGCCGAAAGGCTTGCATTTATGGAAATACCCTCAGGGTTTGGAATTTAACTCTATTTTACATATAGAGTTATTAGAATTATTTGACCGCACTGGCCTTGAACTTACCAGGTTGCTTATTAAGGACAACGAAAGAAAAATGGTTGAACTTAAACAACACATTGACAAGTTAGTGAACTCTCCTACTGTGGATGTCCAATTTCCTGACTACAAATCGAAGTTTAATCACACCTTTGAGACTGTGGAACACAATCTAATTAATGTTAAGGTCAGAAAAGACAAGAAATTGATGAGGGAAGACGAAGATTATAAAAGGAAAAATGTGTACTCCTCCCAAAGTACAACAAACATATAGAAATTATATTGGTGTGACTAATTATGATATGGACCAGGATGTTCTGCGAGGAAATGTCCCTTTAGGACCTCAAGCCCCATGACGCTCGGAAAGGCTAGTGGGGTGTTCTCAACACAACAACAGCAACAACAAGGGGAGTGGCTACAGGAACAATTATTACAACAACCGCCATACCATGAGGCGGATGTAGATTTGTCTAGTTCCTCATTGGACTTGTCTAATTTTCAAATAGGTACTGTCAACATCACTTCTTTTTTTAATTTCACCATCTACAATTTTTCTTCTTTGATTGTTGGGCCAGAACATCACAAATTGTTGTTAAAAGGTTTTAACTTTATTCCTGCTTCTAAGGCCTGTGCTGAAGACATTTTGTTGGACCTAAGATTGTTTTGTAGGAAAATTAACTTTAGTGTGATGTTTAATGGAAATATGAAATCTACTATGATTAGGAATGAATTTAAATGTAGTAGTACTTTTATCCTACCACAACATCCCCTTATTAATCTTTTTGAAAGACAATTTGAACGTGATATTAGAACAGTTTTGAACACAAATACAACTAGATATTTTAATCTATCAGTAAATGAAGTTCACTTGTTGAATGAATTAAAACAAAACACTAATTTACGTTACATGAAACCAGACAAGGGGGTGGTCTGGTTATAATGGAACTTGATCATTATTGTGGACGGATGCTGAGGTTGTTAAATGATGAGGAGGTCTACAACCAAGTGTCTTTGAATGAAATTAATCTTGCTTATAGGTCTGTTAAAGTGGTTCCTGATGAATTGTTGCTTTTTGATACTATTTCCAGACCTTTGTATGAATTTTTGTATGTTGATAAACCAGTCATTTCAAATATTTTTGGAATACTCAAAATCCATTCTAACAAGCTAGACCCACCCCTCCGCCCAATTGTGACATCCAGAGGGTCTATTCCCAAACCACTGGCAAAATATATCGACACTAAATTGAAATTTTTTTCAAGTCCAGAATACACATACTTAAGGGCTCATGGGATCTGTTAAATAAATTACAGATGATTATTGTTCCCCAAGAGGCGCAATTAGTTACATGTGATGTACACAGTTTATATACTGTTATACCACAGGAACTTGGCCTTGAATGGTTTAAGAATATTTTATTATCCCACAGTGGACTTAGTACAGCTGACCAAGAAATGTTGGTTTCTTTTATGGATTTGGTGTTTAATAATAATTTTTTATACTTCGAGGGAGAATTTTACAGACAATGCAAGGGGGTGGCCATGGGTGTTTCTTGTGCCCCCCTTTTTGCCAATGCTGTTATGTTATGGTGGGAATTGCATTTATTGTTTAGTTCTGCATTTTTTAAGTTTTGTTTGACTTATTATAGGTAACTGGACGATTTGCTTTTTTATCTGGACAGGGACACAAGATGATTTGGACAAATTTATCAGTTTCATGCAGGAGAGTACCGATTTTCTGAGATTTTCTTATGTGGTGGATAAAGCTAGTATTAACTATTTGGATATCAATTTTTCTAAACAAAGTGATAGCACTTTAAAAACTAGAACATACAGGAAGCCAACATTTTGTAATGCTTATTTATATTTTACTAGTTGCCATCCTATGCATGGGAAAAAAGGCACTGTGAGAAGTCAATTGATCTGGGTTTCTATTTTGACATCAAATAATGGGGATTGTCTGAGAGAATTTAATTTTGTGAAGGACATGTTTAAGGAGAGGGGGTATCCACCTGATCTCTTGGACTCCATAGGCAATGAAATTTGGATGGGTAGACAAAACAAATATGCTCCTAATATCAAGTTTGGGCTTGGCCATCAAGTTACTTTATAAAGTTTGGACACTACTAGGGAAATGGAACCATTTAAGTTCAACAATATGGTTATGCATTATACGGTAGAAGCTAGATGTTTTGAAAAAATTATTTCTAATAACTGGAATTTATTACAAGCTGGCAGTGACATTTGTCACTTATTTATTTCCAGACCGACTTTTACTTATAAAAATAGAAGTAATTTTAAGACAATACTGGAACATACTGGGTGCACATATGGGGTCCCCACTACAAGAAAATGCGAACGTTGTACATATTGTACATATATTAATGTTAATAAAGATGGAGAGGTGCTCAGTAAGATCAAAACATGGAATGTGGGTACATTTGTAAACTGCAACACAAAAATAATTATTTATTTAGCTACCTGTTGCTCATGCAATGCATTTTATATTGGTAAAACCAGTAACTCCCTTAAACAAAGGATTTATCAACATATTTATAGTATTAGAAGAAGGGATAATAAAAGTGCACTTGTTCGACATTCATTATATTGTTTAAATTTTAATAAGTTTGTGTTTTTCATTTTGGAACAGCAGGTTTTGCACGATACTGGTGGAGATTGGGAAAATTAATTACTTAGGAAGGAAATTAAATGGCAGCTTAAATTTGATGCTGCATATCCACCAGGGTTAAATGACAAAATTTCTCTTTCTAGTGAATTAAAGATAAGGGCTTTGGAAATGTAATTGTTTTTAGTCTATTTCCAACTATTTTTTATTATTTTCAAATTATCTTAATTCTTCACATGTATTTGTTGTAAGCATGTTTCTTTAAAATGCATTGGTTGTGTTTGAGGGGCGTGTTTTTTTGAATGTTTTTAAGTAGAACTTTGAGTTTAATATGGGTGGTTCTGAAGATGTCTGATTTGGCAGACGAAAGCGCTTAACCATTCTCTGTTTTACTTGGATTTATTAAAACGATGCTTTGTGGTTTTCTTTTTGGACTGACTTGGCTTTCTTTGGATTTTGTTTGGTGTATACCTGGTCAAGCACTGGTGGAATTTTTTCGAGGTTGTAAACATAGTTCGGTGAAGCAACAGGGTAGGTCATAAAAGAATCCCCCCTAGCAGATGTTGATGGCCAGACCACCAGGACACCCTTGGGTTCTTCTCTGGCCCAAGCCTTAACAGATGGAGTCTAGGGGATAGTAACTGGCTGGTAGACCCAACAACAAACATGCAACACTGGGTAGGGAGCTGCAGAATGATGCAGAGGGGAGAAAAAGAGGTCCTCAAAAAAAATCTGTTTAATTTGGCAAATTTTGGGTAATGTAACATTATGATCTATTCCTTGTAAGTGAATCATGGTTGAAAAGGGTCCTTGTTTGACTGGCCTGGTTAATCAGTTATCAACTGAATAAACAGATAAATGATTATTCCATTATTTTTTTCAGCTACAGTCTTAATAGAGGAAGTAATGTGTGTGTGTGTGTGTGTGTGTGTGTGTGTGTGTGTGTGTGTGTGTGTGTGTGTGTGTGTGTGTGTGTGTGTGTGTGTGTGTGTGTGTGTGTGTGTGTGTGTGTGTGTGTGTGTGTGTGTGTGTGTGTGTGTGTGTGTGTAGAGATAGATACATATAAGACATTGTAGCAAAGCGTTGGGGGCTCTCTTAGAATGTGATAGCCTAGAAGGGTCAGATAGCATAGCCCTGGATAGTTCCTTCAAGGAGATTAATCAAGAAATAAGCAAAGATGTTAAATTAATTGATGGTTATTTAAATTGCAATGCCCTATGACACAGTAAATTCACAGCCTTTGGGTCTATGGCGGGACTGTAGTTGGAATTACTTTGACAAGAATGAAGGTATATATATATATATATATATATATATATATATATATATATATATATATATATATATATATATATATATATATATATATATATATATATATATATATATATATATATACCGGCTGTTGTACAGGCTTGCTGATAGTCCCACAGTAGGATGAAGCTGATTAGTACCACATAGCCTTACCATACTATTCAACAATACACGTAGAACAAGTTATCAAGGATTAATGCTCTGTTAGAAGTGATTGGTTTTGATGATTTCACACCTGACAGCTAAGAGAGTTGTGTAATTGTGACTGAAAACAATGAGAAAGTTATTAAATGGAAAAGAGTATTGCCTTGCTGATTCATTGCAATCTATCTCCCCAACCAAACTATGTGATACATTACTAGCTTTCTTTTAATTTACATGTTCTTTAGCTAAAACACTGTTCTACAAATATTCAGGAACAAAGATGAAGGAGGCAGTACCAATGTTATGGTACCACACATTTTGCACACTAGTAGTTTATCCCATAAGCATTAAATGTACCATGCCAAGAGGTGTTAAACTTCATAAAATATTGTTATAAAGAAGTTCATGTTTTCTTTCACTTGTTAAATGGGCATTTCTTATACCTATGTTAAGTAATATTTCACTGTGTTTAAATATATCCATTAAAGAGCAAAGTGGGTGTCAGTAGAATTGTTTTAATACTGTTACTTTACTTCTGCACATATAGACCCAGATTCAATAAGACATCATGGATGGGGAACATGCTGTCATGGTATTCCAAGCTTTTTTGATTGACCAAATTCTGAAAAGGGCAAGTGTGATTCTTCATGCAGTGTATATTAATAAAGAAGTTTGCCCTATTCCTGAACATAGCGCATCCTTGCTTACTCAACATTTAGAATAAGTATAAATTAACATAGCATAAGACACCAATTAATACATTTTTCATATGCTGTAGCACTTGAATGCAATGGGAAGTTTTACATTTCTCTTAGGTCCCCTTGTATATTAGCAGTGTGCATGCAAATGCCTGTATGCGTATGACTGCAGTAACACTGCTGACATCCAGGGGGAGCACTCCCCTGTGGCAATGTAATGTCTTATTGTCCCAAATGATGGCTATTCACAAGTATAGTTTTAGCTTACTCATTCTGGTCCCTCTCGTATGTAAGGCATGCCTGCAAGTGCTTCTTACAAATCTGAATGATGAGCACTATAGCTATGCACCATCCCAGCATGCCACCCTTTATGTTTCAGCATTGCTACTGCATGCATGACAGATTTCCATGTCATGCCTGCAGTTGTATGGATATGAATGGTTCTGTGGAAATGGGCGTACATGAATTCTATTATGTGCCATGTGTAAGAATCAGCAAACTTTAGAATTCAGCATGAAAAAGTATTAAAATTCATTAACAGAGAATACTTGCAAATTCCAATACTTGCCCATAATGTAGCATGTCTTATATGGAAGACAGATCCCGACATATTCTCTGGCTTTACTTAAATGCTCTCCATCTTCTAGGATCAGTGTCATACTAAGGGTAGAACAAAGTACTATTTGAAGTAGCGGTGTACAGTAGGAAAGCTCTTCACAGACCTACCTTGGACATTTTGAAAAACAGCCACTAGTCTGATTGACCATATTTTCAGAAAAGAACAAACAATGGACTGCAGTTAATTTAATGTAATTCAGATATTTATGGCAGCATATTTGGCTACTTGTTTTAAAAGCGTTGAATGATGACCACAGGCTTATCGTGCAAGTTTCAAGAGCACAATTTAATATTATATAGCAGTGTACATAACTTGTAAAGGAATGTCTCTCAGAAAAAAAAAACAGAATTTTCATAGGTAGATAGAAGCAGGACTATGAATATCATCTCTAAGGATATCATTCAACTGTTTGTTCTACATAATTAATAGTAGATAGTCCTGATGTCAACATTCATTCTGCTTGCATTTTCATTAATTTGTATTGCACCTCTGTAACACATTCTGCATATTCAAGTCTGTAACGTACATCATGAATTCTGTGTGTGGAAAGACTGAATGTGTAAAGGAATTCTGCTCAGACAGGGACTACATTTTGGCTTCACTGGTTTCTGTATATTTCTGTGAGGTATGTGATTTATCGCAGGTTACTCTAATGTCTGTAATGTATCACACTTTCATTCATCCCTTGACATTTACTAATCAATGGCTCTCCCTAAAGTACTCCTCCCATGGAAATGTTATCTAGCAAATCTTTGACTCAATTAACAGAGCACTCATGGCAATCCTGTGTTGTCAAAAATCAGCAAAGGAGAAAGTGGGAAGAACCATTTTGAGGATTAGAGTAGAGATTTACATGTCAAATGTTAAATATTTCTAATGAATTATAGCTGTATAATGCTGAAACTTCCAAGAAAGAACATAATGGTTATGTGCACATTTGTAATCTTTTCCAGACTGTGCACCTTAGCTAATTGGCCAAAACAAGGTGGTTTGAAGCTTTTCAGCCACAGTTTAAGTACCACATGAAAGAAAAGCATTTTATGAACAGAGATAATCAGATATCCATTGTATATAGGACTTGTTAATGACAACATGCTTTGTTTAGTGCAACATTTACAACTATGCACATAGGTTCTCTGCATTTTGGCGCTGTTTCTAGGTCAAATTTTTGCCCACAACATGTTTCATACTGAGTAACTACAAACTGTATAATCTGTTTTCTATTCATTAAAGTACATTTTGAAAATATTGTGAACTGTGTTCATTTAAAAAGCAGGTTTTTTTTCTTTTTTTTTCTATTTTATTCACACAGAACAAGGAAATCTATACTATAGTAAAAGAAAGAACACAAGCAAATGAAAACAGTGGGACTAAACAGAGGTTTTACTTTTACAGCATCATTAAAAAGGCAAATAAAAAGCAACACTGACTAAATATAAACTCCTATCACACTGCTTGAATGTGCTGAAAAGGGTGACTGACAAAGTACTCAATAGTAGAAGATGAGCAGTTTTGATTCAGGTCTGGATGCAGTACAACCAACCCAATGTTTACAGTAAAATAAAAAGAAAAAAAAAAGAAAGAGATTGCGAAGAAGAAGAAGCAGATGAGGAAAGTGTCTAACTGGGCATACCTAAACCTGATGAAAGTGTATAACAAGGTGCCAAAAAAGCTGATTTTAGCAATCCTGTAATGGTACAAAGTCTTGGAAACACTGCTAGAATTAGTGGAGGCTATGTCCAAGGACCCAAAGACACAAGTAAAAACAGTGATCTGATATTGTCAATTTTTTCATCTCCTCTTCATAGATGGGCCACGGATGCACTCTTCGGATCTGACTTGACCACTACTAAGCTTGTGGCAACTAAAAACATTCTTGGACACATCCCTTTCCCACAATTCATCTCTCCCTGTTCCCTCAGATCTCATTTGTTGCTTTGTGAAAGACATGGTCCTTCCTAGAGCCCTTGGATGGTCAGGTCATAGTTCTTTAATTATTGCCCCTTTTTCCCCAATTCTCAACCTTCAGTATCTTACTATTGACCTCTTTCTCCCCTGGTAAGGTGACCATGGATGCCTCCCAGATAGGGTGGGGGGGCATTATCTGGGGAGGATGGTCCAAGGGATCTGGTCTGCAGACAAGGCGAACCTGCACATCAATGTCCTGGAGATGACAGCTGTGCTCCTCCTCACATTGCAAGCATTTCAAGCTTCTCTCCCTCTGGGAACATTTGCAATTCAACCAGACAACATGTCAGTAGTCTGGCACACAAACAAACAAGAGGGAAACAGATCTTACCCTCTATGTCAAGAGGCTGTCAAAGAGTGGCAATGGCAATCTTCTCCAACCGTTTTCTCATAGCAATGCACATTCCTGGGAAATCCAATGTGATAGCAGACAAACTGAGCTGGGCTGAAACATTTGTCTTCTCAGTTCATTTCTACTTATCCAGTGCAGCATATATGACAACAAATATCCTAACACAGTTGAATCTAAGCATTCTGCTGTCTCTATATTGCATGATTTCTGTCTGCACCTGTTTGATACTTGCTTTATCAGTATGCATTCTGTTTTATTTCTTATACAATATGGTCATGACTGAAAAAGAGATTACAGAGGTCCAGTTCACCAGGTCTATATCAGAACACCGAAAGTTCATACTTTTGAATGTTCTTACATTGACCCCTATTCAGCGAATGCTGAAAATAGCAAAACGACAGATAACCAATTTTTTTCCTAGGGAACGAATTTGGTTGTCCGTTTCTGTCATTTTGCTATTTTCAGTGTTGTGTTGGAAAGTTATGGGTCGGGTTCAGCTAAGTGTGCGATTGGGTGTGGGTTAGGTGAGTTAGGGTTAGGGTGCGAGGGAGGTATGTGTGCGTTTGTGTGGGTGTGAGGGTTAGGGCAGGTTAGGTGAGTTAGGGTTAGGGCGCGAGTGAGGTGAGTGTGCGATAGTGACGGACCTTAGGGTTAGGGTTTGGGTTAAGGTAAGTGGATAGTTAGTGGTGTTTGTACAGTTTAGTGTAGGGTTAGCTGTAAGATTTTGGGTGTATGTGTGTGGATTGCTGTTTGTTTGGTGTGCTTGTGTTGTGTGTATGTGTTTTGGAACAGCAAATTTTTTCCCTAGGAAATAAATCGCTGTTCTGAAAGTTCGATGTTGTCAGCATTCACTGATTAGGGGCCGATGTAAGAACATTCGAAATTGTGAACTTTCGATGTTCTGATATAGACTCAAGTTCACCTACTTACAAAATACAATAAAAACAAAAAAATAAATAACACATACAGGAATTTGAAAACGTTATAGAGTATGTAACATCAATGATTATGGCAAAGGAACAAAATGAGTAGTATGGTTTATTAACACTAGGTGATGTGTTCTGTGAATCTTAATGCCCAAAATTGCATTGAAAATTAAAAGCATCACTAGGTTACAAGGATAATGATACGTGTTGGTATGGATATGTTTTATACAGTACAAACTGAGTGACTATATCAAATTCTTCAAGTGCTTGTGAAATTTTATATAGAATGTCTGAGCAAGTGTGTGTGTGTGTGTGTGTGTGTGTGTGTGTGTGTGTGTGTGTGTGTGTGTGTGTGTGTGTGTGTGTGCGCGCGTGCGTGTGTGCGCAGAGGGGTGCATACATCTATATGTTTGTATACAAGTATTAGATCAAACATTGGACAGGTGTTACATTTATAATGATTAAACTGCATGTAGGAAGTAAGGTACATAAGCAATTTAAGAAGGGGAGGAGATTTACTAAAAAGACAAAGACTTATTTCTCTGAAAGAAATTATTTAGGGGAGAAGAGGGGTAGAAGTTGAGAGGGGGAATGGAATCTGACAGGGGGTGAGGTGGAAGGAAGAGATCAATATGTTTGCCCATGAACAGGAGTAGGAGATGTCAAGGCAACTAGGGTAATGGCTGTAAAATTGGTAAGATCATCAGTAGTTCATATCTGTGTGACATTTGGGGAGGAAAAAACACAAAAGACAGTGTTGAGGTAAAGAACTGAGACTAGAGCTAGAAGAGGGTGGGACATGTAAGATATTGCAGATGGAAAAAGTCAAGAAAAGGGAAAAACATAAGGATTTGGTAAAGGAAGGCAACCAGAACCAGCTACTAGGCAGGAAATTGAAAACAGATTATGAATAAATCAGTAGAAATCAAACAATATTGACTATACACAAACAGCTAGAAATAGAGAAAAAATGAAAAATACCCTGAAAAAACAAGAACAAGGACTTGAAGGAAGGTGATAAACAGTGATGAGCTCATAATCATATCTCCATCAATAAAACAGTCATGAAAATGACTGTACAATATCTGTAAAACTGAAATACATAACAGTAAAGGATATAACCCTTACTCATTTTGTGCTGCATTACTTGGTGAACTTACAACATCCAATTTCACAGAAGTTCTGGTGGTGACTTCACCTTGTGCTGCATTAAGGTATGAAAACTTCCATGCACAATGAATCACATTAAACAAAGCACACTAGGAAGGAACTTTGCTTTTTTTTTTACGCATCCACAGAAGGAAAAGGTTGAGGTGGGCTTATATGGAGCAAAGAGCGATTTGGGGCCTTTGTCAAACATATTAAAGAAACACACGTGCACTTTAACATTCAAAAAGTAGACACTATACTGTCAAAACCATAGTGATTTTCAGTTATGTAGTCCCTTAAAAATCTAAGAAAACAGACTCATTTTGATTATATGATTCTGAATATTTTTTACAGCTAACATGTCAAGCAAAAACAGGGGAGTAGACAGTGCAGTGGTGCAGTGGTAGCATTATCACTTCACAGCAATAGGTTCTACAGTTTGATTCTCAGCTGGAGTGTCTTCTGTGCAGAGTCTGCACATCCTCCCTGCATTTGTGTGGGTTCTCTATGGATACTCCAGTTTCCTTCTGTTCCAGGTTGCACTTTCCCTGTAAACAAATGTTAAATAAATAAATAAAAATCAAATATCTCTAATGTCTTGATTCAGTTTTACCTTGACAGCATGCCAAGGGCTTTATGATAGATAGCAAATATCAACATGTTTCCAAAATCTTCCCAGGGATCACATATGTCGCTCCCACCACAAAAGTAAACAAAACTCGATACAAGCAAACCAAGAATGAAAAAAAATCCATACTCAACTCACTCAAGTTGTTTAACTTTAGTAAAAATAACATACTGCAACAAAGCTCTCAAAACTAAGGCATCACATCCTAAAATTGTTTGATTATTTTAAAAAGAGGAGTTGAGCTGGTACCTTGCCAACATGTACAGCTACTGTTCCCTAGCTCTCATAAGTTTGGTCATCGGTCTCTATGTCTACTTCTCTGGACCTTTAACAGCCGAATTGGTACTCTTTCCCAGCTCACATCAGTTTGGTCATCAGTCTCTAAGTCTACTTCTCTGGACATTTAACGGCTCAACTGGTAACTTGCAGATATGTACAACTACTGTTCCCTGCCTCTCATCACTTTGGTCATCAGTCTCTTCATCTACCTCAATGGACCTTATCTTGCTCCACTGATAACTTGCACTTGAGCCACTCCATAGCTACTACAATGCTCAGCTTCTTTATGACCACCTGCTCCACTTTTATCTCCTTTGGTACTGTCTGCTGACACTGTCTTAATGAATGCAGAGTCGCATGCCTTAATGAAGGCAGAGTGCTGGAGACTTCCAAAACCAGCTAATCCACTTTTGACTTACAACATGGAAGAAACTCATATGGCTGTCACCTCTTCTAGATGTTTCATATGGTACAGGAAACCAGCAGATTATTAACTTACTTGAAGGGTAAAACAACCCCACCCTCAATAATTTTGCATATTTACTTTCTAACACTCCATATTATTGTGCTGTAATTAAGCACAAGACTAGCATATGCACTATCAGCTTCCACTTTAACTTTCCTAAATCTCCAACAAAATAAAAATCATGACTGGTACATTCTAGCTAATCAGTAGTATATTAAAAAAGTACTGATTTGGAAGAATAAAAATGAAGGGCATTAAACTGATGAAACATTAAGTATTGCTGGTATACCTAATTCCATTTGCCTTTTATCTATCTAAAGAAGCCCTGGTGCTTTCTGCCATTTCCAGACTTTGCATTAAATGGTAGAGATGAATTTATAAATATTCATAAAAGTCTTTTTGGGGGGAGTATCTGAATCTTTTTTCAAAGACTCCAAATGGTATTAGCCTGTAGTTACCAAAAACTTTGTATTCACTAAGCTGGGATATTCTGTCATCGGACTGGTTTTGTTAATACATAGTCCTGTGTTTTTGAAATATTTTAAGTAATTGCCACTGTAAGTGAAAAAACACTGCAATACCCAATGTGGTTGCAGACAATGCATCTTCTGTATCTTTATTATGTATTTATGCACGTATGTATGCATGTATTTATTTTGTCAGTAATCCATGCATGTATAATTTTCCCATTCTTACATTGTTAGACGTCGGTAAAACCATTGTGGAAATGCAAGTGCGGTTTAAATTGTGTTTCAGTTGTAACAGAGGAAGTATGTCAGCACAATTTTTTGTTAAACAATATGTTCTTTCTTACTATAAGTAAGTCAGATGGCCTCAAGTCAAAATCGTTTTATGTTGACTCTATGTGTAGGTCCCATGGAGTTCTCATGCCATATTATAGAAGTGGATTGCTAGGCTTTTCTTCTGTGCAGCTATTGCTGCTGTCTAGTTCTGCCCCAAATAAGTTTAGAACCCAGGTTTACCAGTTGGGAATCTTGCACCTTAACCTCTATGCTATAGGGCTGGGGTTCTATCTTACTATATGACTATAGACTTAACACTTTTAAGTAAATGAATATAAGAACAAAGCTCTCCACATCACCAGTGCATAGAAAGTGTGCCCTTTTGGCAACATGCTTTTATTTTAATTCTTGATTTGTTGATGTTTTTATCACATCAGTATATTTGTGTTGAATTTGGAAGCATGCTATTCATGTCCTTGACGGTATGACGTAAATTCCATAGTAGCGCCATCATGAACTGGTGTCTATGGATTCCTGCAGTTGAGGAGCAGTGAGTGACATAAGGCACATGTATGTAGCATAGAAATGTAAGTAAGAGTAGTGAATGCCACAGTCCAACAATCATCAATACAGTTCTAATCAGGGTCTCTGCATTATTTGTAGAAAGGTAAGCCAACTTCTTCTGACAAAGTCACAAAGATATATTTGCTTAGGTATCAGTAATATGAATCTATATATTGGTTTCAAGTGGTCACAGATCATGTTTATTTTTCTTGAAGTGGAAGCAATTCTGGGAAATGTATCATCAGTTTGTGGGGAAACATTCACATTCCCCAAAAGAAATTATGACTGCTGGTTTGAACAGCCTTTGCATTTTTCCAGAAGCAGCAAAACATAGTATAAATTTAAGCATAACCTTCCTTTAGCAGTAAATTTTCTAGGTAAGCACCTAAGTATTTAAAGTATTAGGTGTTTCCAATTATTTCTGTTAAACATTGTGTTGTACTAGTTACATGTGTGTTAAGTCTTCCTGCTGTTTTCAGAAGTACTGTTTTAATTTTTTTAATGTTTAATAGCAGCTGCTTACTATCGCTGTGATTGATAATGATCAATTTGTAGTTGTGCAGATATTATTTCAATAGTTGGTGTTCACCTGTAGATTTCTAATAAAGAGGCATGGAGATGGTACAGAGAGATATGTGAGGATGTCTCAGCAGTTTACAGATGAAACCCTTGCACTATATGAGAAGCTAAGACTGTAGGCAGTCAAATATCTACACTACCATAACATCAAAGTTAACTCATGACAGAGGTTACCTTTGTGATTGTAATTTTTCTAAAATGAAAATGATTAACTGTTTAAAGAGCAGCAGTGTCATCAATATTTGCTGAATAGCTGCTTCGTGTAGGTTAAGTAACAGGAATGCGGAACATTTTACTTTAAAATCATTAGATTGTTCATTAGGCTGTTTTTTTTATTATTTTTAGTAGCCCTATGCTGCATCCATTGATTTTAGAAGTTTAATGCAGTTTCCCAGTAATCCAAGCCTATCTGTTTTGTGTGCATTTTCTGCTTATGAGGGTACAGTTTTTGTCTTGCAGGGGACCAAGAATATCAGTTATGTAGAAATATTCTTGTATTACTTGCTAAGCTGCATCTTAGAATTTGCATTAATTCTTAATTCCACAGCCGTCTGTGCCTGCAGTGCATTGCAATGGCTCTGTGCAGCAATAACTTTCACTATAAGTGGAAAAAATTAAACTTGCCAAGGATTGGAATACCCAAACTGTATTTACCCAAACAAATAACTGAAAATACACTTGTTTCAGATTTTTATTTTTACTTTTTTTTTTTTTTTTTTTCAGGGGGCATAAGCCCTGCCACCCCCGAATTTATATATACCAGCTCCACGATTGCATCAGCTTGAACAAGGGGGAAATTATCCCACAGAAGAGCGCAACTGCTAGCATAACTGTTGGCAGTGATTTCCTATGAAGGAACTGTCATCTTTGGTGGGTTGAATTTCAGGCAATTTCTGCTCAAGAAGGTTACCTGCAGTTTAGCATCCCTGGCAGTAATTTATCTATGCAGTAATGCATCCCTTGCAGTTATGGATACATGCAGTCAGTGATGCACCCTGACAGTTATAGATATATGCCTTGTACAAAAATATCACAGAAGTGACACCAAAGGAAAATGAGCTGTGGACAATCTTTAGATGAACAGGGAGATGTTAATTATAATTATCTCCCTTTTTTTGTATGGCCATGCGACATCCACATGCGTATTTCTAGTCCTCTTATAGGGCTTTGAGCTGTGCAGTATTCCTACATAAAACTCTGCATGTAAAATGTATATTTAAACATTAATAATGTATGCATTCTTGTAAATGTTCTATATTTTAATTAATCATTGTCAAGCCTTGGCTAAGTATTGTACATACATACAATCTTTGTCAAATGCCTTAATGTCAGTATATTTTTTCTTTGTATTTCTATGTACATTCCCTACTCGTTACTGTCTTTGTCATTGTGGCCATGGCCGGAAAGGGTCATTAAAAACAGTTCACTTAAGCAGTTAACAAAGCATGCATAAATCAAGCAATCAGTAAAATTAAGTGAGAGAAAGTGAAATCTCAAATTTTAGAGTCAATCAGTAGTACTAACTCTAGAACATTATAATGTTCAGTGGCATATTTAAGTTTCATTATATTTTTTACCTGTGTAACCCACAAATCTAATATAAACATAGATGGGTTTCTGTGACTTCATCAAATTTTCAGAAACACAAAATTTATATTGTTGAGACCATATGATCAAGTTTCCAAAAACTCAAAATGAAAGAAAAAAAATATATGTGGGGGAAAAGGGTAAATTCTCCAGTCCCCAAATGGGAACTTACCCTTTTCCCCACTGTAGTGCAGTCCCAGAGTTGGTATATATAATTTGCAGAGAGTGTGGGGAATGCAGACCTCCACATGAGGGGTGCAGGGAGACTTGCCCCCCTGCAAAAAATAGATTTTTTTTTTGTTTTTTTTATTTTATTTTGAGTTTTCAGAAACTCAATCATATAGTCTCAATTATATTAATTTTGAGTTTCTGAAAACTCAATGAAGTTATATAAACTCACATATATTCCTCTGTAATTATTGCGATAAGATGACATTAAGCCCTTAGAATTAGTTAGGTCACATGTAGCATGCATGGTTTGCATGCATCAGTAGGTCCTGCAGGAGTTTGCTGAAATTTGTTATTGAGCAACATGCAACAAGGCATGGGACATTATTTAAGACACCAGCCAATTAATGGTATGCTTAATGGACAGTAAGAAAGAGACATCTGGTATGCATAATATGTGATTCTCTACAAGTAGCTGATCTCCTCCACTGATACTATATAAAAGTGTGTCTGACATACAGACCTGATAACTAGACAAGTGATGTAATAAGATACAGAATGCAGGTTTCGTCTTAGATTCTTATTTAACTAGAATGTCTGGAGTATGTTCCTACATCAGGACATGAATGCCATTTCGATTATCAGATATATTACCTAAATTCATAACAGCAGTTTTTCACTGTTTTCTTACACCTGTAAAGGAGGTATCTAACACTTGTCAATTTGTTTATAATACCTTTCTACACCAGTAGTGCACGACTCATATGCTAACAAATTTCCTTTGAATCTGAATTCTACAACGGTAATTTGTTTTTTGAATTATAAAAACAACATGAGAATTTGTACAAACATGCCTGCTCTTAGGCTTTGATGAGCACTAGCTAATAACCACATTTCCATAAGGTTGGAATGTTCTCCATTATACTGTATAATGTCAGAAAAAATCATTTAATGCAGCGCAGAAATATCATGTCAGCCCAACCACAACAGATTAGAAATTACTCATTAATAATATTATATTCAGAGTGACAAAGACACTTTGTGGTCCAAGGTCTTTCATCAGAAAGCTTACAATAATTAAGGGGACAAGGTAAGAATGCAGACTTGCTTGAAATACCACCTTAAATGAAAAGGTAAGCCAAGCACTTTAATAATGTATGGCCACCTTGTGCTGCTACAGTTAATTCCTTTATCAGCATAGATAATATAATGCATTACTAAACATAATTAGTTAATTCATTAAAGCAGCTTCCTGTCAAATGTAATGGTATCACTGCTTTGAAAATTATAGCAGTATTACATTAGTGACTGCCTCAGGAATAGTTTGAAGCAAAAATGTATCTTTTTTCTCCTTTGGATATCGAAATAGAAGAGTTTGCCAAATAACAAAGCTTCAAGTGTACATGATAAATTGTAAACCTCTTACCTAGCCAATGTTATTCTCTTGTGTGTGCATGAAGCCATAAAAAGAGCAAACAGCTCACTTATCCATTTTTAAGTAGGGAACAAATATGAACAGCATCACTGCTAGTCTCATAGGCAAAAGTGCATAAAAATACTTTGCATCTAATGTTCTAAAGTAGAGCCATTCTTTAAAAGGCAAGCTATAACTCAAGGAAATTGAGGTAGAGATGCTTTTCTCATTTGTGTTCCCTCAGTTTGCATAATAAACTTCAGAAATAAAACAGTGTGCATTTCCTAGCAGTCCTTGTAACTCTCTTGCTGTGATTCTGACTAACATAGCAATGTATATCTAGATGCATGTTTCCGTGTTTGTGTGTGTGTGTGTGTGTGTGTGTGTGTGTGTGTGTGTGTATATATATATATATATATATATATATATACACACACACACACACACACACACACACACACACACACACACACACATACATATAAATATACATATATATGTATATATAGAGAGAGAGAGAGACAGAGAGAAACTTAAATTAATTGAAGTTGCATTCCAAAAAATGAAATGCTGAAATTAATAAATGTAAACTCATCGATTGCAGCAACCTAAAAAAAACTGCAAAAGATAAATTAATCATGCAAAAAACATCCAGTACTACACATAGGTATTAAGCAAACCAGAAATTCGGAAAAAGAAATAATTACAAAGTCAAATTCAAATAAAAACATGAAAGAACCCTGAAATACAATGCTTCAATCTTAACAAAAATGATGTACTACTTTTACATATGCACTACTTTCATATTTAAAACTAACAAAATTACCACTGGTGACTACCTTTCTCTTCACTAACAAACTCCAGCTCTAAAATCTGGCATCCATTAAGTTAAATAAGTGACTTTGCCACATAAATCATGCCCAATGTATACTAATGAAAACCACAATACACATTAAAGCATCATAACAAAAGTGCCATAAAAATTAACTCTGAAAAATTAATGAATGAATACTCTAACCCTTAACTATGAACAGAAGCGATGCACATAAGCATACTTTAACTGCTCAGATCAGACAGATAGCTTCATTTATAGCAAACAACTGTTACACCAGCATCCGCTTACTTTTCTACAAGGCAAATTGAGGAAAACTAAACAGGAAGCAAATATACCTGTCTCAAGGACGTCATGTAAGGAAGGGCAAGGTGCATGTTTGGAGTATTTGAGCAGAGTTCTCTCCCCTTCCAAGATTAATGCTGTAATTTTAATGTTAAAATGCTGAAAACATCAACAGATATGTGGCACTGTGCTTTATTAATTATTGTTATATAATAAAACAAAAATGAAAAAAATGTGCTTCTGGTAGTTTGGAGATTCTATGAGGCTAAGCTGAATCCAAAGCCAAGGAGTGTTGTCTTGAAATAAACAATGACAACTTAGTGGCTAAAAATACAAAGGGCAGCATGGAAAAAGAGAGACCTTAGTCAAAAATGTCAGAAATTCTGAAGAATAATATTAAGTTGTTGCACACTCTTAGAAGGTCAAATAAAAGAATGGAAGAAAGGGAAGCAACCTTGAACTCGCCTTCTGACCAGCTGGTGGATTTGAAGAGGAGTGGGATGCTGATAAAATGCAAAAAAACCATCACAGAAACAATGCTGGAACTTTTAGAGGCTACAGTGGGAGCCATAGAAGAGAGTTGTTGCTGTTGTGTCTTTCAGCTTTTCCCAATTCGGGGTCGCCACAGTGGAACTCCGGTCCGCTAATGATTGGTAGTCGATTTTTATGGTGCTGAGGTGTCAGCCCAACACCCAACCTTCAATGAAGGCACGCCCATTCATGCATGTCTTTCGAACGCCACTTGACCGTAGGGAGGACATGCAGACTCCACACAAAAGGCGCTCCAGACAAGAATGGAACGGGAGAACCTCTTGCTGTGAGGCGACAATGCTACCACTGCACCACCATGGCTTGGAGCCATAGAAGAGACTAACAAGTGCAAAAGCCCATGCTTCACAGGTATTCCTGAAAAAACTGGCAAGGGGAATTGTGTAAAGTTTATTAAAGATATGTAGGTGGAATGGACTGGTTTGCTGAGAGAAAAGATAGGAACTAAGTGAGTCTGTGGGGTTTATTCTTCTCATTCACTCCAGGGTGAGGTCTAGACCCATTTTGGTTTACTTTCATACCTATTAACTTAAATAAAGGATATTGTCAAAATTGTCAGCTACTAGAAAATAAATAAAGTTGGCCAAAGCAAGAGTGTGGTGTGATCCATGGAGATAGTGGGGAAGGGTGAATCAGGTACGGTTGGGATGGAGATGACAGTTTCAAGACAGACATTCGCTGCAAACTTTCTAACCATTATGTTGGTGATATCTGCTCCACAAAAACCAAGCTGCCACCAAGACTGATAAAACAAATAAGACTTTATTCCAGAGGATAAGCACTTTCACACTTAGTTCTTCATCAGATTCATAAAAACATCACAAAACAGATCACCTTATATAATACAAAGGCAATCAATAAAACAATCATATATAAGCAGCAATTACTGATGTATACCATATTATTTTTAAACCATGTTTTTATGCAGATTGTAAGTCTAAAGGCTTGATCTGTTTGGCTAGGTATAGGTTGTGTACATGTTTCTATGTGAGCAAGACAGTTAGAATGCTGAAGGAATGCATTTTGCAGCATATGGGGAATATTAAACGTTTGAACATACTAAATGCATTAGCCAAACATGTTTCTTTGGCACCTTGGCATTCCTTTGTATTCAGTGTCTTTCAACTTGTACATGCTACTAAGAGAAGGGGTGATTTCAATAATAGATTAGAGAAAATTGAAGTCAAATAGATTGTGAGGCTGCAGGCAGATAAGCTGCCTGAGCTTAATTCATGTTGTTGTATCTTTCGGCTCTTCCCGGTTAGGGGTCACCACAGCGGAACTCCGGTCTGCTAATGATTGGCAGTAAATTTTTACATACCGGCTTGCCAGGCCTCATGCACAACCTTCAATGAAGGTACCCCCATTCATGCATGTCTCCACACAGAAGACGCTTTAGCTGAGAATCGAACAGGACAACATCTTACTGTGAGGCGACAACGCTACCACAGCACCACCACCGCTTCATCTGTACCTTTAAAACCTGAATTAAAAAAGCGAAGCATACATCAGTAATTGCAATTTGCTGAGATAGCTGGACTTTTAAATAACAGAATATATAAGGTACTGAGGTACCACTGATTTTAATATAAGAACATTTTTCCTCTATGCAAAATAGTGTGCATTATTTAATGAACAGATACCAAATATAAAGCTTTGGATTCCTGCTGATGCATCCTCATTAGCACGCAATATTCTAAGGGAGCCTTTGTGTATAAACATCTGGCAACAGTTTAAGGGAACATTCTGTAAGAAGGAAATTAGTGTTTCTACCTGCATGCCTGCCTGTCTATGTAGACAGAGGAATTTAATGGTTCAATGAAATGAGGAAACATCTGAAGGAACATTATAAGACTAAACTGAAAATATCTTGCAAAGACAATCGTAAGGCTTTTTTCAGTTATGTTAGGAACCTGGGATGCAACTCCCAGACTTGTTCTGAGTTGATTCTAAACGACAAAAAATACACTGAACCCACAGACATCGCCAATATCCTGGCAGACAGGTTCAGTGCAAACTTCTCCACCCCCACCCCCCCAAAAGAGCAAGTATCTATCCCAGCAGAGGGCTGCCTCCCAAACATCTCTGATGCTCAGGTGAAGGCTGCCCTCTCCAAAGCAAAAAACACTGCTTCCATGGGACCAGATGGCGTCCCAGGTTGCGTCCTACATGAACTCCAAGAGGAACTAATCCCTCAAATAAAACAGCTATACAATCTCAGCCTCACTACAGGATATGTGCCCACAGAATGGCGTACAGCAACAGTGGTCCCACTCCACAAAGGTGGAGCCTCTACGGACCCTGGAAACTATCACCCCATAAGCCTGACTAGCTTAGTCTGAAGGCTATGGAGCGGATCATCATGGAGCTCATAAACAAAGACATTGGGGACCTACAGACACTAGATCCTACCCAGTTCAGCTTTGTCAAGGGCAGATCCTGCCTCTTGAACCTGGTTGACTTCTTCAAAACAGTCACCAAAGCCATAGATGAAGGGAAGGTAGTCCACACAGCCTATCTGGACCTTGCAAAGACATTTAACACAATACTCCACTCGGGCATCATAGATAAGCTATCCAGCTTAAATATAAACCCCTATGTCACAAGATGGGTTGCAAACTGGCTCAAAGACAGAACCCACAGAGTGAGAGTTGCTGGAGCCATATCAGACTCGAAACTGGTCACAAGTGGCATCCCACAGGGTTCTGTCCTGGGACCACTCTTGTTCGGTATATTCTTTTCCGAGGTACAGGCAAACGTGGGAGGACTATGGCTCACCAAATTTGCAGACGACTGCAAACTGGGCGCCATAATCGACTCTCCAGCTGACACAAACATCCTTCAAAAAGGTCTCACAGAGACAGATAACTGGTGCCAGCACCATGGTTTAAAGCTAAATGCCAAAAAATGTATAGTCATACCCTTTGGCAAAAACAATGTGCCCACAAATTACCACATAGGCGGAAACCCATTAAGTACAGAGAAAGTTATTAGGGACCTGGGGACCAAAGTTGATAGCAATCTCTCCTTTGAAAAACACATTGCCAAAGTGGTTAGAAAGACCTTCTACATAGCCCACCTCATCATGAAGGGTTTCACATCTAGATCAAGAGAGGTAATCGTGCCCCTTTATTCATCCCTCATCAGGCCCATCATAGAATACAATGCCCCTTTTGGGATGTACCTTACCCGACACCTGCAGCAATTAGAAAGACCCCAAAAGTATCTCACCAAGAGGATCAAGGGTCTCAAACAGATGCCATATGCTGCTCGGTTAAAAAAACTCCAGCTCTACTCAATTGCATACCACCTACTTTGAGGCGATCTATGCCTGACATACAAAGCTATGTCAAATCCAGAATTAATGGACATGCTCCACCTCAGTAAATCTAAATCTCTTAGAGCCACACGCTCGAGGGACTTGAACCTCAGCACAGAAATAAATAGAACTTGCTGGAGGGACAGGTTCATAACCCAGAGGCTCCCTTCACTCTGGAATAGAATTCCAGTTCATGTGAGGCAGAGCACCTCACTGAATCTCTTCAAGAAGAATCTCGATAGGTGGATGGGGGATCGTAGGTTTGTCCCAGGGATTACTCCCGTGTCACTATTAGACAGAGGCACAGTAAACTAAACCTTAAAAAGGGCACAGTATACTCAAATCAAGGGGTGGCGTAAGCCATACCGAATTGGGCTAGGCTTATAATTGCCCCAGGACAGATAGCCTAGTATGAACCTATGAACCTATGAACAGTCAGCCAAAGTAAATCAAGATGTTGATAAAGGAATGGCTTTTTTTTCTGTGTAGCTGTGATTGTATGAGATAAATATGAAGTACAAAGTATGTGGAACTTTTAACAAATAAAAATAAGGGATGGTAATTTTTGAAAGTAATTTCACGTAGAGGGAATTTTTGGGCACTCTGAAATTATTATCTGTGACTCAGCATTTAGATCAGGAGGTGAGATATTTTGAACGTTAGATACAAATTGGGGGTGGGGATGGAGAATCTGAAATGGATAATGATGCAGTCTTAGAATATAACATGATTCTCTTGGATACAACTAAGATTACTTTATATGTTCATCATAAATTGCTGTTCTTTTTGAAATAGCTTCACTGTTGTTTGAAAATATACTACAGAAAATGTTAAGCATGTTGTAACTTGTGTAAGTTTGTTCAAATTATTGCTGAATTTTCCTGTGTTGCTGATTTATGTTATTTATGGATTTATTTAGCTGTTTCTTACAGCCTGGTGTGTAAGAAATGCCCTTCGCAAAGTTCATATCTGTTACACATACTTTTGACAACAGCATCTATTTGTAGCTTGTATAATTAAAAGTTAAGGGCTAATTCCAAAGAGGAAGGTATTGTAACGGTGATCTGCTATATAACAGGTAATCTTTGCAGTCTTATCATGGAATGTTAAGAGTCTGTAAAATCCTGGAAAAAAAGACATCTATTATATTTTTGCCATAGGAAAATTAGGCCTCTGTTTGCATTACTACAAGAAATGCATTTGAAAGATAAGAAGCATTTGAAACTATAGAACTTTGGGAATAAATTAGTAAGTTTTTTGTCATATCCATCAGGAGGCTGAAGGGATATTGCTATGCTACTGAAAATGCCTTTTAATGATAATAATAATGACAAGGTTAATATCTACAGCAGTAAAATGTTATTACACAGCTAGCATGTTGGTAATTACAGAGTTTCAACAGGTTACAAATAATACAAAATATAAGTCTTAAATAGTAAAAAACATCAATAAATCTATCAAACAATTAACATAAGAATAAAACAATAAAACAACATAAACAACAAAATGATTAAAAGCACAGTAAAATTAAAAAAATAAAAAAATAAAAAGAGTACAGTGAAATTCATACCTTCCAATTAAATCCTTAGGTCTCATGTCCTAAATTTGTATAATTAACAATGCATATTTCCATTCTGAAAGATTGTATAAGTTTACAGCCAATGCTATAGCAGTCAAATAAGTAACCATGCCAGTATGGAACTTGTTAAAATGACCGACAAATGGATTATTTCTCTGATTGCTCATTATAAACCAGAGATGTTTCTGTACTACCTTTTTCAATTTTCCTTAATTCTTCAACTATTATATCTATTTTTTTTCATTTGAAATGTATACACACAACATACTTTCCAATAGGTTTGACTAGCATTATCAAATGGATACTCCTTAGACAAAAACTTATTGGCTATTTTAACAGCTTCATCTTGAAAATTGTGCAGCGATGTAAACAAATGTCTGGGGTTTCATATCTCACTGAAGGCAAGTAGTTTTTGGAACATGAAAAGGATGGAAACTCATACCATACAAAAGTGCAGGATTTTCTAACAACTCAGCATCACTATTTTGATTGCACATTCCATATAAAATCAGGTCTAAAAATGATTTTTCTAAAGCTATATGATATACAAATTTCAAACCAAATCTATTCTTATGTATTTCACAACTGAAATTGTGAAAGTGTATTAGTCCATGAGTGTTCCCTTGCAAATGAAAATAATACCACCAGTAATGTGATAGCATCCATTAATACAAGATCGGGAAAACACGGTGAAGGTACAACTCCTCCTAATTCCTTGCTCTAAGACACACTTAACAAATTGTATAGACTTGATAACCAAAAAGACACAAAAAGCAAATTCTTGAAATTTGAGCAGAACATCAGTTTGTGTGTGCTCAAAAATTAACTTGTGAATCAGCCTGGAACCTAAAAATGATGACAGAGACTTCTAGACTAGAAATATAATTGTAGAATACTCGGTAAACACAAAAAATAGAGGTCCAAGCCCACAAATGGAAACAATTATTTTAATAACCAACAAGGATTAGTGCTTTCGTCTTTTAGCAAGACTTCATCAGATAACACAGGGTTTGCATCACATTTCTTATATATCATACTCAATAAACCACAATTAAAATTTAAAGACACATGAATCCATGTGCAGTACATAAACATGCATACAACAAAAAAGTACATACTAAAACTTTATTGAGTATGATATATAAGAAATGTGATGCAAACCCTGTGTTATCTGATAAAGTCTTGCTACAAGACGAAAGCGCTAATCCTTGTTGGTTATTAAAATAATTGTTTCCATTTCTGGGCTTGGACCTCTATTTTTTGTGTTTACAGAGACTTCTAGACTGACAGAAGAATTAAATGTGATTTCCTTGTCTTTAGAAAATCTCACATAGTTGCTCCTGTTAACAGATTACATTAACCACCACTAACAAAACACAACTTGCAAACTTAAATATCCTTCCTTCACAATGCCAGGCAGAGATTAATGAGCAGTAGGCCATCACCACCTCACACTCTAGACGCATTCAGGAGTAACAGTGGTAAAACATATTTTTGTTCCTAAAATGAATTTCAATCTTAAATTACAGATTACATAATAAAAGTATATGTTGATGCAGAGTTTTATAGCTAAAGAGGAATATGTTTGAAATAAATTAATACTGACTATAATCCGAATGGTTATCTTGCCTTTTTGGACTACACATGGTCTGATTCTTTTAAATAAACTAAATACAAACATGCTAGAATATGTTGATTTATACAAAACAAGAAATGTTATTGTGTACTTCAAGGTGAAATTATATAATGCCTAACAGTATGATGTAGCAGAAATTCAGAAATATGTACAAACATGGACAATCAATTATACAAAGGACAGAATGCATGTTAAAATGAGATTAGTTAGGTTTCATGAGACTTTTGCATGAAGAGTGTGATTTTTGACTTCTGATTTGCTAATTATGAATTGCATTTGAATTATTAGCTCTTGTTCAAAAGTATACTGCATTCTTTTGTTAGAGGAGGTTGGGTTCAAATCCTGCCTCCCCTATATATATATGGCATGTAATACATATTCCTCTGTAAAACCTGAAAGAAAGATCTCAGTCTGATTTATTAAGTAAAAATATGCTTAAATTAATGTATTCCACAAAATACTACAGTCACAAGGACTAGAGACTAAAATATTGGATTTAGAGCACTGTGCTCATAATAATAACCTTCATACCACAGGTCTCCCTGAAAATATAGAAGAGCTGACCCTATCTCTTTAACAAAATCATGAGTGTGGGGCTTTATTAAGCATAGTCCAAGGACTAGTCATTGTATGGGTGCACAGGATAAATGGGCACAATAAAGCATACAATCTTCCTACGCATCTGATCTTCATATTCCTGGACTACAATGACAGAAGAATATTTTTAAAGAAAGACAGAGAGAAGGGCAATATGTTTTAAATAGCAGGGTGCCAAGTATGTATTGCACCTGATCATAGTACCTCCCTGTATGTGAAATGCATACATATCATTGCACTAGCTCAGATGAAGCAGAGATTTGGGATTTAGTGTCTCTGTCCTTCTGAGCTGGGAATTTCTGGTTAAAGCTTATAGTGCCTGCATATTTGAACTGCTTCTTACTGAAATTGGTACACCTTGTTTGCTGTAGCATAGACTAGATCCAGGCCTGCTGTATCTAGCTTTGTTTGTATAACTTGAGCACTAATCCAGGCATTCTTTAAAGTATTCAGTTGTATTTATTACTGCTGGTAGTAACCTGATTAAAGTGTAGCTATCATTTCTAAGTCTTTTGGATTAAGCACTTGGGCTTCAGACCAGTTGTTTTACATTAGGAAGGTTTGTGGCCTGCACTGTGGTGGCAGGACAGGTAGCTTACATCCTTCTAAGTTGGGAACTGCTGATTGAGAGCTCAGTGTCTGTTATTCTAAAAGTGTATTAGTTCTGGTTTAAGCACTTGGGCTTCAGGCCAGTTATTTTACGTTAAGAAGGATTGTGGTCTGCACTCTTGTGGGAGGAGAGGCTGGACTCTGCCCTTCTGAGCAGGGAATTTCTGGTTAAAGGCTTATAGTGCCTGCATATTCTAACTGTTTCTTACTGAAATTGGTACACTTTGTTTGCTGTAGCATAGACTAGATCCAGGCCTGCTGAATCTAGCTTTGTTTGTATGCTTGTTGTTTGTTTATTTCCTGAAACACTAATTCCACCTAAAACGCATGCCTTTTAGCACTTCTGTGGATCCCTAGTGATATCTGCATTGCTTACTGTACTTATTTCCTTGTTTCACTTGAAAGAAAGTTACTGTTTGTCGTTTTTGCATTTAAGTTACCTGTAACACATTGCATTTAAGTTACCTGGCACTTGCTCACTAAAGCAATTATATAAGTCAGCTCTAAAATATTAAAAGCACTACACCCTCACAAACTCCCCTTGAGTACCTTGTTCCCCATTGGCCCTTTTTTCAATTATAAAGGAATTCCCAATACTATTCTAGCATGTCCAAAGGTCAGTTGTCAATCTCCTCTCCGGTTCAGCTGGTGAATCTGGGAATCTTGAGGCAATGTTACAACTGCCTCATGTACACAGACAACCCTCTCCTCCTCCCAACAAATTCCAACACATGTGAGAGATGCAACCATATAGCCAAACTGGAGGCTACGCTCTCTCAACTCAGTACTGGCGTAACCAGTCAGGAGGAGAAAGAAACCACACTCACTACAATTCTAGTCTCACATAGACCTACCACGACAACAAACCAAACACATAAACACACAAAAACATACTCGGAGGCTCTAAATAAAAATCTGCCTAAGCAGCAGAGACCTCCAAAGCAGACACCCAAGCAACCGCTACCCCAAAACAAAACACGTGCAACACATAGCTCACAAAGCCAGTGTGCCGAATAGTCACAGCCCTTAAGGCTAAACAACACACCTGATACACTTGTAATAGGTGACTCTATCATCAGGCACACTGACATCCCGCTCACCAGGCTGAACAAGGAGAAGGTCATGGTGAGCTGCCTGTCAGGCGCTAGGATGCGCCACATAACACAAGCACTCAGGTCACTCCAAGGCAAGTACAAATATGACTCAGTCATTGTCCATGCTGGTGTGAATGACCTGAGACGTACCTCCCTGGACTACATGAAAAGAGACATAGAGGAGCTCTATGAGCATGTAGCCCAGGCCGGTATGACCCTGACCTTGAGTAGCATCTTACCCTCACCAAGAATGATGCCACAATATGAAGACAAGATGATCAATTTCAACAATTGGCTTAAGTGTTGGTGTCATTCAAAGGGGATCCAATGCCTGTCAGCCTGGGATGACGTGCTCGACAAGCCACGATGCTTCGCTAGGGACGGCTTGCACCTGTCACCCCTGGGCTTTCAGATATTGGCAAAGGCTCTTGCTACCCCCATAGTGTCTTTTTTAGGCAAGGCTCAAAAGACAAACCCACCTCCATAGGTATCACAAGGGATAAGAAACTAAGAGTAATGCTACTCAACACCAGAAGTCTAAACCTCAAGATGCACGCACTCAAAACTCTCCTTAGCATGGAGAACATCGATATCTGTGCAGTAACACAAACCTGGTTCAAGGCTCCTGAGAGCACCCCAGCACTACCAGGTTATACCTCATACCATGCATTTTGGCCCCAAAACTTGGACCGAACCACAAAAGGAGGGGGAGTATCAATATTCGTCAAAGATACCCACACCTCCAGGTTGGTGGCACAGCACGAAGCATCAGAGACTATCCATGTGCAACTAACTGTGGGTAAAACTGCCTTCCAGTTTATAGCCTGCTACAGACCACCCTCCCAAACACAGGAACCCCACTTGGCCTTCCTGAGAATACTGGAAAATATGAAGGTCTCTCCAAACACTATTATACTGGGCGACTTCAACTACCCAAACATAGACTGGGAGCATTACTCTAGCTCCAACACCCTAGTCCAAAGGTTCCTAGAATTTATAAACTCAAATGCTATGGAACAACTTGTTACCACTCCCACAAGAGGGGAAAACATACTGGACCTGATCATCACCAACATGGGGACACTATGCTCCAGACCAGAAGTGTATCCCTCACTGGTAAGATCAGACCATAAACGAATCTCACTGGATATTCACATCCCGACCCCACCCCCTGCCCAGAAAACCACAGTGAAAAACTTCTCTAAAGCCAATTTCACACACCTCAAAACTGAGGCGAAATCCTTCAAAGCCCCCGGGCCTGTGGAAAATATGGCCCAAACCGCAGAATCCTTTATAAACGCATTCTATGAACACCTTCAGGAATGCATGGATCATGCAATACCAAATAAAACCAAGACCCAATCCTCCAAAGGCAGACGTCCTGTCTGGTGGACCCCAGCCATAAACAAACTATACAATAAGAAGGAGGAAGCTACTACATGATAGAGCAAAATCCCAAAAAGGGAAGGCATCTCTGATCAGTATTAGCAAAAAACTACGGGCACTCATAAAATCGTCTAAGGCCAGCTTCGAGAGAAAAATTGCACAGGACACTAAGGATAATCACAAGGCTTTCTTTAGTTATGTTAGGAACCTGGGTGGGAATTCCCAGATATGCTCAGAATTAGTCCAAAATGACAAAAAATACACTGAGCCCACAGACATTGCCAACATCCTAGCTGACAGGTTCAGTGCAAACTTCTCCCCCCTCTCCCCACCAAAAGGGCAAATATCTATCCCAACAGAGTGCTGCCCCCCTGACATCTCAGATGCTCAGGTAAGAGCCGCCCTCTCCAAAGCAAAAAACACAGCATTAATGGGACCAGATGGTGTCCCATGCTGCATCCTACATGAACTCCAAGAAGAGCTAAACCCAAATATAAAACTACTGTTCAGTCTTAGCCTTACTACAGGATATGTACCCAAAGAGTAGCGTACAGCAACAGTGGTCCCTCTCCACAAAGGTGGTGCCTCAACGGATCCTGGAAACTATCGCCCCATAAGCCTGACTAGCTTGCTCTGCAAAGCTATGGAAAGGATCATCATGGACCTCATAAATAAAGATATTGGGGACCTACAGACACTGGATCCTACCCAGTTTGGCTTTGTTAAGGGCAGATCCTGCCTCTTAAACCTGGTCGATTTCTTTGAAACAGTCACCAAGGTCATTGACGAGGGGAAGGTGGTCCACACAGCCTACCTGGACCTCGCAAAAGCCTTCGATACAATACCCCACTCGGACATTATAGATAAGCTCACCAGCTTAAATATAAACCCCTATGTCACTAGATGGGTTGCAAACTGGCTCAAGGACAGAACCCACATGGTTAGAATTGCTGGAGCCATGTCAGACTCCAAACCAGTTACAAGTGGCGTCCCACAAGGCTCAGTCCTGGGACCTCTCTTGTTCAGTATATATTTCTCAGCGGTACAGGCCAACACAGAAGGACTGTGGCTGACCAAGTTCGCAGATGACTGCAAACTGGGTGCCATAATCAACTCTCCAGCTGACACAAGCATCCTCCAAAAGGGCCTCATAGAAACAGACAACTGGTGCCAGAGCCATGGCCTCAAGCTAAACGCCAAAAAGTGTATAGTCATCCCCTTTGGCAAAAACAAAGTGCCCACAAATTACCACATAGGTGGTAATCCATTAAGTACAGAAGAAGTCATTAGGGACCTGGGGACCCAAGTTGATAGCAATCTCTCATTTGACAACCACGTGGCCAAAGTGGTTAGAAAAACATTTTATATAGCCCACCTAATCATGAAGGGATTCACATCTAGATCAGGGGAGGTCATCGTACCTCTTTACTCATCCCTCATCAGGCCCATAATTGAGTACAATGCCCCTTTTGGGATGTACCTTACCAGACACCTGCAGCAACTGGAAAGACCCCAAAAGTACCTCACCAAGAGGATTAAAGGGCTCAAACAGATGCCATATGCTGCCCGGTTAAAGAAACTCCAGCTCTACTCAGTGGCATACCACCTGCTCAGAGGCGATCTGAATTAATGGACATGCTGCACCTCAGAAAATCCAAATCCCATCGAGCTACGCACTCGAGAGACTTGAACCTCAGCACTGAAATAAATAGGACATGCTGGAGGGACAGATTCATAACCCAGAGGCTCCCTTCACTCTGGAATAAAATCCCAGTCCAGGTTAGGCAGAGTCCCACATTGACTCTCTTCAAGAGGAATCTTGATGAGTGGATGGGGAGCTCGTAGGTTTACCCCGGCTATCACTTCTGTGTCACTGTTAGAAAGAGGCACAGTATACTAACCTCAAAAAAAGGCATAGCAAAATTAATTTAAAATGGGTGGCGAAAGCCAAACACACTCTGGCTAGGCTTATAAATGCCCTAGGGCAGATAGCCTAGTATGAACCTATGAACCTATGAACCTATGAATTTAAGATTCCCAGCCATACTTTGCATCTCCAAAGGAAAGCAGTATTTCCATTTTCAGTCTCCCCTGGAGACTAATCAGTTTTTGAAGAGGTAGAGCCATAATCAATGTACAATGTATGCTGAAGCTACCCACAAGTGTCAAACAGCCTAGCCATGATGACAGAGAAAAAGAGGCATACATCTGTCTTAGCATCACCCATGAAACATCCAACCGGAAAGAAAGAAAGAGAGCTCCCTGCCAAGATACAAGAAGGGAGGATCTCATTGCAGGGATTGGGTAAACAGAACCTCTTCTCAGTAACACATAACAGATTTGAGGCCCTGAGCAATTTACAGTCAGAGTATTATTGTTCTGCGGGGAAGGCATTAACTTTGTCTACTCCAGAAAGCCCTGGAGAGGAACTTGATTCCATGAAACAATTTTGACAAGTGGTTTCTCATATTAACCATATTTATGTTGTGAGTGATAACTTCAGGGGTCATCCCTCATACTTTATTAAAATCCCAGAGTTAACTGTTGATTTTTGGAATCTCTTCTGAGTATGGGGTCATGATGGACTTCTGGCATTGGGTGGGGATTTTAAGCCATCTCTTTAAGAGGAACAGATTTAATTTATATATTTGGATTGCATTGATGACAGTTATATCATTGTGTTTTAGTGTGTTAATTCCTGGAAGACTGTCTGTACTTCTGTTTTCATTTGCCACCATTTGCTTTGCAAACTGGGGTTAGGCCAAGCCTCTTCAGGATTACATTGTACCCACGGTGCTTCCAACTGGTATGTGCATGCCTGAATGCATGGTGTATAAAATCCCTTAAGACCTCCCTTCAGTATTTACTTCAGCACTCCCTTCAGTACTCCCCTGAATAACACCGATTTAATCTGTTATTTATAATTCTACATACGATAGGTCAGCCTGGGATAGCGGGATATATTATTTGGCACGCATCTATCTGGTTATTTCTTTTTCCGATCATTATCACTTCTGCACATGGTACTTCTGCATGTCATGATATAAGATGGAAAAATTTTAATATGTAGAAACCTGATATGATTTTATTTTCTAGGGTGGTTGAATGGCTGACTGGAGGTGGGACACGTTTTAAGAGGACTGTCTTTTAACCATATAAGACTGTCTTTAATTTTTAGAAGAAAGCTTAAAACATGATTTTATATTAAAAGTATGAGCTCCTTTCTTGTGAATTCATGCATTCGTATAATTAAATTGTTATACAGCATAATTTCTCTTTTAACCTATTTACCTTTGTAGCATAGACTGAACTTAGTTCATTGTTTCCCACAGTTTTAGATTATATCACTTTTGGAATGGATTATATAGTCAAATATAAGTGCTTTTAGCCTGCTGTAGTAGGACAGCTTTATGTGTGAAGCTTCAAGGGAGGGCATGTTATGAGTTAATCCTTCAGTTATGATCCATTTGTTGTAGTAGTGTTAACTGTAGCTATAGTTAGCTACACCGTTACCATCAAGTAAACACTTATAGTACAACCAGTGCTCTACGATGATACACTGTGGTCAAACTAATGTTAATTAGGAGTGTCAGAGAGACAATGAATGCATATATTCAAATGTAAAATGGATATCGACTGGAATTCAGGCAAGCACTATATTGTTCACTTCAAATAACTTAAATGATCAAGTCATTTTATTGCAAAACACGAGACTTAAAACACAAATATGGACATAAAACTTTTAAAAAATGCAAGGAGGAGCAATTATTTTCTAGCACATTCTCTTCTTAGAGGTTGTTGCCACTTTAATTCACCATAAGTTGTCCTGAGTGACTCATAATACTATCAGAGATAGTCAAGTATATGGATTGTGGTTACCCAACATTCCCCATTTTGATTGGTCACTATAATGAATTTGTATGGCTGTAATAAAGATTACCCAGAGCCAATGAAGGGTCTTTTAATACCATAAGGACAACATAGCATATCAGTTTCTTCTAGTTGGATATGATTTTAATGCTATAATCGGTACTGATCTGGATGGAATACTGATTGTTTGTCTTTTCTGCTTTTTCACGGTAAGGGGTCGCCACAACAGAACTCCAGTCTGCTAATGATTGGCAGTAGATTTTTTACGAAACGCTGAGGTGCCTGCTTGATGCCCAACCTTCAATGAAGGCACACCCATTTACGCACGCATGCCTTTCGAACGCTACCCAACCGCGGGAAGGACATGCAGACTCCACACAGAAGGCACTCCCAAGCCAAGTCGAGAATTGAACGGGAGAACCTCTTGCTGTGAATTAATAACGCTACTGCTATACCACCGTGGAATTAATTACTGACAGTAAGAATTACATTACTCAGAGATGGAGAAGCAACTGAGGGGGCTGATGGAGGACTTTCAATTATTAGACAGTTGGCAGATTTTACATCCTAGAGAACTTGAATAGACCTATCTGGACAAAGGAGTGGCAAGTGGAATTGACTTTTGATTGGTGCACAAACTATTTTTACAAGGGGTACAGGACTCATCTATTAATATTGGACCATTGTCTAACCATTCTGTGGTTGTTTTCACATACTTTGTCATGTCAAAAACTGGTCCAATAGAGCAATGAGGCCACTCATGCTAAAAAGTAATGGTAGTTTGAGTGTTATCACTGAAAAATTATCCAGTTCTAGTAATATTCTAAGGGGAGGAAGGGAATGCCCTTCATATAAGTAAAGAACTCTAATCTAGTGCAAACAAATTTCCTGGCACTTGAAACACCATAATGTGAAGGCTTGGGAAGCTAAACCAGGCAGTTTAGATACAAAGCTGAGGCTACAAGAGCAACAATATAACAGGGGTGGATGCAGAGACCAGAATATCTGGTGAAAGATTAAACAGACAAAACTAGAATATAAACAGCAACACTACCAGCATATGCTAGATAAATCAGAGATAGATTAGTTCATTGGGCTAAGGGGAATACTTTTACTAAAGTCCTGTTAAGAAGCTGTAAAGACAGACCATAGGAATTATGTGTTTCAGCATTAAAGGACATAAACGAGCAAGTCACTGCCAACATTGTCCAAATAGTAAGGAGTGAAATACAGGAGTGTAAGCAAGCCATAAATTGTCTTAGGGAAATGTTATTGAATTTAGAGGATTTGAAGGAGTTTGGCAGGCATCTCTTTGCAACAACCAAACATGAGTATAATTTCAAATCAGCAAATAGCCATACAAGAGTTTAAACAAGATATTTATGATTTGGCTGAAGGCAAAAAGCCCACGTTTGATGGATGTCATATTGTCATTTGCAAGGTATTGGGGAAGAAATTAGATCTTCTCTTGCTAGAATTAATCCATCAAGCATATAAGGAAGAATGTTTATTAAATGTTATCCTGAGGGCTAAGGTGCTTATACTACCTAAACCCAATAAAAACCAATACAGTGCTGTGAATTACAGATCCATTACACTCTTACAGACTGATGTGAAGGCTTTCCCAAAATACTTGCGAAAAGATTGAAAAAGAAAGTCTTTCAGTACTGGTTTGTAGCAATCATCTGGCATTTATTAAGGAGAGACAAGGGGTAAGATCAAACCTCGTAAGAGTATGATACAATACACAGGAATGCTGTAAATAAATAAATTGCATGCAGGAGATCAGTTGATTGACTTCCATTAGGTTTTTGATTGAATGCTTTGACAAATGTTAGAATTTCATGGTTTCCCCCCAGCAAGTCATATTGTGTTGTAAATTGTTATATACTAATCTTACCATTCAGATTTTTAGTAACAGCATGCTAGCAGAGACAATCAAACTAGAAAGAGAGACCCTGCAGGGATGTCCCTTTTCCCCTTGCTATTTGTCTTAGCAGTGTCAGTTGTAAACAGGTACATACTGGAGAATTTTCACAAGCTTTGAGTAGGCAATCACACTGAAAACCTTGTGGACTGTGTAGCATAGCTTAACAACCAGGCCCAGCAGGTTAAGGCCATTCTAGATGTTTTCAATCAGCTTTTATTAGTCACATGGCTTAGGGTTAATAAAGAAAAGATGCCACTGTCCATTATCCCATATATGTTTGGATATGAAAGAAGCGGGACATGTACTACCCAGCAGAATAACAAATCCAACTAAGCATTTGGGAAGTATAATGAGGAATTATTTGGAAAGTATTATCTCTGGTTAGAGATGTGAAGAACAATATCTGGAAATGGAAAAAAACTAAAACTGCCCTTTTAAATAAGATTCAGGTAATCAAAATGTATATTTTGCTAAAGGCTCTCTACATTATAAGGCACTTCCCTAGGGCTGCTTTCTCACCCTACATTAATAAAATACAGGGTTGTATCTCAGGGTTCTTGTGGGATAGTCAAATACCTTGAATAAGTCACAGGAAACTACATATACAATTGAATGAAGGGAGCTTAAGAATTCATGATATTTATGGATATGGGGTTGCCAATTTAGGCTAATTTTATACTAGTGTTCAAAAGAACACCACCCCCTCTGTGTTTTCCCACAGAGAATACTAAGACTATTCAAAGAAGGTAGTACGTTTCATACTCTCTCATTCAAGGTAGGAATCAGGGAAGCATGAATGAATGTTTGAATGATAGCTGACCAAAAGAGGACAAAGTAATAAGGTACTTTTCTCTTTCTTTTTTGTGGAATAATCAGTTTTTCAAGGTGAAAGGGAACAGGATACACTGGAAACGTTGGCTATCAGCATGTCTTTGTTTTATAAAGGATGGTTGTGATTCCTCTACTCCCAAAATTATGACCCTACACTACTAAATAGAGAGATCTCTCATTTACCACTCACTGGTGGCAATGCTTACAGTTGAGGTCCTGTGTGTCCTCATTGCTCAAAATGAACTTATGAATTTGGCCCCTTGATGCACCTTTTTAAATTGCTGTGTAAGGGTGCTCAAATTGGGGGAGACCTGAAATTAGGATAATTTTATACTATGGCATTTGGGGGAATCCAAGACTGCACTTGGAGAGTCTTTGCCAAGGACGTAATAGTATACTAGGGGGATTTGTTATTACAAAGTGAATGGTTTAAGTGTCAAGATAGTCTTAGTAGTGAAGCTTAGAAGAAAAAAGAAAATGTGTGGGAAGCAATGTGCAGAGTAGGTTTTAAATCCCAAGTAGTTCACTATAAAGTTCCAAATACAATACGAATCAGGTTCAGATGTCTCCTCAATGTAAACAGCCTATGCAGGCAATTGCTGACACCCAAAACCAGCGGGTGTGTTCCTCTTCCTAGTAGTTCAGCCACAAGCTCTTGTTAGTGCAACTCCATAAAACTATAGCTTGTCATGCACAATCAAGTAAATACAAGCGTTAAGCGGAGGTTATAAATATTTATTAAATAAAAACGGCAAGCGCTTTCAACTTGTGGTCTTCTTCAGGCCAATAACAACTAAAGTGCTTGGTGCAAACATTTAAATATACAAACATTAAAAATGCAAAGATGTCACATCCTCAATTAGTTGAAGTGCATGCATTATTTAAAAATTAAAGGGACAGGAAATGCTGCCCTAATTTCAAGCATAGCTTGTTGTAAGCAACTTCTAAAATCATGAATAAAACATAAAAATATATATAGAGCATAAAAATATATGGCATGTATATATATATATATATATATATATATATATATATATATATATATAGTCAGCCATACTGTATTGCTAAACAATCAATCTTATAAACATGCTTTATACATAAAAAATGATATTTCTATTCTTTTAACAGAGCTAAAAAAATGTGCATCTACGCATGTCATGTGTGGAATGCATGCATCCAAATATCCATATCATGTACTAATAGAAGTGGAACAGAGAGATGGAACTGGGATGTTGCATGTGTGCATTTGTAAAAAAATATGTGTAAGCGGATAAAGTATATATGTGTATGTCTATATGTGTAAAATGTACACGTATATAAAGACAGTTGACAATAAGACTATGTGATGTTATATCAATGCCCTAAATGAATACTATGCAAAAGGGGAAAGGAGGGGTGTGTGTGTGGGGGGGGGTGACAAGATTAAAGGTAGTGTGGAGGGGGAATGAATGTGAGGGATGGGGGGGAAGAAGTTAAGAAAAAAGTGAATGAAACAAATAGAAATGTCAAGGTGTAAGTAGATAAGTATGAGATATATGGTGCTCAATGGCGTAGTGACCTAGATTTCAGCATGGGTTTAATGGATACCCTGTCATTGAGGCCAGGGTGACAATCAGCTCTAAGTCTGATAATCCATTTGGTCTCCTTTGCTTCAGTTAAATTCTGGATGTCACCTCTCCTCAATGTGGGTTCATTCACCTGTATCACTTGAAACTTAAATGTGTGTTGTTTAGAGGTATTAATCACATGTTTCGACAATGCACTGCATGGTGAGGCCACTCTGATCTTGTATATGTGTTCTCTGATTCTCTCTTTCAATTTGCGGTCAGTTTTACCTATATAAAATGCACAGCACTGTGTGCAGGTCGCTAAATAGACTACATGTGTAGTATCACAGGAGGCCGCAGTTGTAAAAACAAATTCCTGTCCTGTGTTCGGATGTATAAAGCTATCTGTTTCTTTGATGAAATTACAATAATTGCATCTACTACATTTCCTGGTCATGCTGCTTTTCACACAGCTCACAGTTTCACATATTCTGTTCGGTCCACATAACATCCTATATAGGTTATGTTTATTCTTATATGTGAACCTAGGAGAGTGATCAATCACTCCTGATATATCTAAATCAGTGAGAAGAATGTCCCAGTGCTTCCTGTAAATGTCCTTCACATATCTAACATCCTGTGTGTAAAATATTGGTATCCTAAGTCTATCACTACTATCATGTATTGCGTCCAATTCTTTGCATCCATCATTTCTATTAGCAAAGTATGGAAACGCTCTGCCTTTCCTCAGCTCATTTATATCTTTCATGTTTGCATCTATTTCATCAGGTGAGTAACTTCTATCCAAAAACATATTCCTCAATTCAGACATTCTATTATCAAAGCTTATATTATCAGAGTGTAATCTAGATATCCTCATAGCTTGTCCTCTGACAATGTTGTTAAAAACATGTGCTGGATGCATGCTACTACGATGTAATAGATGATTACGATAGCAGCTTTTCCTATGCACACCTGTGTTCAAGAGGCCACTCGGCAATCTCTGAATAGAAACATCCAGGAATGATATCAACTCTATTGAGTTATCCATTGTAAGCTTGAGATAGTCCGTGTGGGTGTTTATATCTCTATGGAATTCTAAGAGTTGTTGTTCGTCTCCTTTCCAAATAATAAAAAGGTCATCAACGAAACGGGTGTAAAATGACACATAATTCTGATATGCAGTGTTCTCAAATAGAGAGTTAAACTCCCAGCATGCCATGACAAGGTTGGCGTAGCTATTGGCACAAGAAGTGCCCATAGCTACGCCATCCTTTTGAATGTATAACTGATTGTCAAATATAAACACATTGTTCTTAAGTACTAACTCCATGAGTTCACAGATAACTTCAATCTTGCTCATAGAGAATGTACCTTCTTTCTCTAAGCATTGACTAATACAGGTAATGCCATCCAAATTCGGAATGACAGTAAATAAAGACTGTACATCTAGGGTGACTAGTATATCCCTCTCGCCTTCCTTAACTGCATGTGTCTTGTCATATAACATGAGTAGGAACTGTTTTGTGTCTCTCAATATATGTTCATACTTATTAACGATTGGTCTCAGTAAGTATTCTAGATAGAGTGATATGGGTTCCGTTACCCACCCTCTCCCGGCCACAATTGGTCTCATTGGGGGGTCTCTCCCATCTTTATGGATCTTGGGCATCCCTTGTATACAAGGTATGATTGGATGTTCTACAATAAAATATCTGTACAGTTCTTCGTTAATTTTCCCTTCAAGTAATAGAACTTCAAGTTTGGTTGTGACCCTATTCATAATTATATTAAGTGTATGTGTGTCAATCTTCTCATAAAATTTTGTATCTCCAAGCATCAAATGCATCTTGGTTTGTAGTATTCCATGTCCATCATTACTATGGGGCCCCCTTTGTTGGCCGGTCTTAACATAATGCTACCATCATTCCTTAAGTTATTCAGTGCTCTTCTCTGTGCGGGGTTGAGGTTCCCTGTCCACTTCTTACTTTTATTAAAACTATCATTTGCATATAGATCTTTCTCCACCAACTTTGAAAATGCTTCTATAAATGGATGGTTATTCGGGACATATGTGCTAGGTTTCCTAAATTTATGTAATTCTGATGTAGTACTGGCGAAATCAAGTTTAATCTGTAAATTACGAGTGAACAATTTAAGATCAATGATATTATCAGTAATATCACTTTTCTGAGAAGGAATGACTGTAGTATCTTTCTCTAATACATAACATTCATCCAAGGAAAGTGTTTTCTTGGATATATTCCAAATTAATGATTCTTGCTCCCTTGCCATAATTTCTTTATAGTAGGTCCTGGCTGTGGATGGCCTGCTGGCCTCTTTCTCTGTCGGCCTCTGCTCATTGACCGTTCTCTCCCCCTCCCCCCACCTCTCCATTGTGATGCAATTGGGAAAGGGGCTGTATGGGGGAAGCCATGGTTCGATGTGCTATCCAAGGGTACATTTGATTTTTTCTTTCCTACTTCAAGACTACCTTTGCTAGTACTATCACTATTTGTATCAATATGTTCACATATGTCTATACGAGTATTAGCTTCCTCAAGAACGGAAATATTGTGTATATTGCTAATGGGTGACATGCTTTGTATGTCTATACCATCGTGGTGTACCATAGCTGCAGTAACCACCTGGTTCCGCTTCCCACCACCTTGTGGTAGGTTAGCTTTTATATTAACATCACTATTACTATTACCTTGCCTGTCTTTCTGTTGTATAGGGGGATCTGGGGGGTTGTTATCAAAATTCTTCACTGTGTTGTTTACCCTGGGCCAAGTGAAGACATTCCCCTTTTTAAAATCGTCAGTGTCCCTCTTAATCTTATCACGTTTTTGCTGTAATAATCTCTTTTTATACATAAACACATTATCCAACATTTTATCCATATACACATCTATTACTTGTTTAGGATACATATTATATAAGCTTAGTTGTTGTTGCTGAATATTTTCCCTCAAAGAAATTTCTTGAGTCAAAAAGTACTTATTCAAAAGTTCCATATATTTAATGCTAGTTTCAAGGTTAATCTGCTGCCACATGCACAGCAGATCTTTATAAACAGTACCTGTGGTGGGCATTTTAAGAATCCTCAGGCCCCTGGGTACAATTTTGCGTGCAATGCACACCTCAAAATGTTGGCGTTGTAACTGGAGGCGTTTATGTCTCAGAAAGTCCCCTTCCATCTCCTGTACAAGTGTCGTTAATCCATGGTATTCCTTTTCTGAGGTTCCATTGTCATCTGTCTCAGTAGGAGCATGGTAGTGCAAAAGTGGATTTACTTCACCAGTTATTACATCTTGAAACCTAGTCTTGCTCTCTCTGTTGGTTTCCCTTTGACTAAGTAGTACTTCCGGTGTATACGGAAGTTCAATCGGTGTGTCAATAGATTTTGACTCTGCCATGGAATATACGTGAGCAACAACGTGTATAATGAAAATAAAATCCAAAAAAATGCTCACGTGTTATTCCACTCCCCACAAAACGTACTGTTGCTAAGAAGAAAAAAGAAAATGTGTGGGAAGCAATGGGCAGAGTAGGTTTTAAATCCCAAGTAGTTCACTATAAAGTTCCAAATACAATACGAATCAGGTTCAGATGTCTCCTCAATGTAAACAGCCTATGCAGGCAATTGCTGACACCCAAAATCAGCGGGTGTGTTCCTCTTCCTAGTAGTTCAGCCACAAACTCTTGTTAGTGCAACTCCACAAAACTATAGCTTGTCATGCACAATCAAGTAAATACAAGCGTTAAGCGGAGGTTATAAATATTTATTAAATAAAAACGGCAAGCGCTTTCAACTTGTGGTCTTCTTCAGGCCAATAACAACTAAAGTGCTTGGTGCAAACATTTAAATATACAAACATTAAAAATGCAATGATGTCACATCCTCAATTAGTTGAAGTGCATGCATTATTTAAAAATTAAAGGGACAGGAAATGCTGCCCTAATTTCAAGCTTAGCTTGTTGTAAGCAACTTGTAAAATCATGAATAAAACATAAAAATATATACAGAGCATAAAAATATATGGCATGTATATATATATATATATATATATATATATATATATATATATATATATATATAGTCAGCCATACTGTATTGCTAAACAATCAATCTTATAAACATGCTTTATACATAAAAAATGATATTTCTATTCTAGGTCACTACGCCATTGAGCACCATATATCTCATACTTATCTACTTACACCTTGACATTTCTATTTGTTTCATTCACTTTTTTTCTTAACTTCTTCCCCCCCATCCCTCACATTCATTCCCCCTCCACACTACCTTTAATCTTGTCACTTCTCCCCCCCCACACACACACACACACACACCCCTCCTTTCCCCTTTTGCATAGTATTCATTTAGGGCATTGATATAACATCACATAGTCTTATTGTCAACTGTCTTTATATATGTGTACATTTTACACATATAGACATACACATATATACTTTATGCGTTATCCGCTTACACATATTTTTTTACAAATGCACACATGCAACATCCCAGTTCCATCTCTCTGTTCCACTTCTATTAGTACATGATATGGATATATGGATGCATGCATTCCACACATGACATGCGTGGATGCACATTTTTTTAGCTCTGTTAAAAGAATAGAAATATCATTTTTTATGTATAAAGCATGTTTATAAGATTGATTGTTTAGCAATACAGTATGGCTGACTATATATATATATATATATATATATATATATATATATATACATGCCATATATTTTTATGCTCTATATATATTTTTATGTTTTATTCATGATTTTAGAAGTTGCTTACAACAAGCTATGCTTGAAATTAGGGCAGCATTTCCTGTCCCTTTAATTTTTAAATAATGCATGCACTTCAGCTAACTGAGGATGTGACATCATTGCATTTTTAATGTTTGTATATTTAAATGTTTGCACCAAGCACTTTAGTTGTTATTGGCCTGAAGAAGACCACAAGTTGAAAGCGCTTGCCGTTTTTATTTAATAAATATTTATAACCTCCGCTTAACGCTTGTATTTACTTGATTGTGCATGACAAGCTATAGTTTTGTGGAGTTGCACTAACAAGAGCTTGTGGCTGAACTACTAGGAAGAGGAACACACCCGCTGGTTTTGGGTGTCAGCAATTGCCTGCATAGGCTGTTTACATTGAGGAGACATCTGAACCTGATTCGTATTGTATTTGGAACTTTATAGTGAACTACTTGGGATTTAAAACCTACTCTGCACATTGCTTCCCACACATTTTCTTTTTTCTTTTTAGCAACAGTACATTTTGTGGGGAGTGGAATAACACGTGAGCATTTTTTTGGATTTTATTTAGTAGTGAAGCTTGGCCACTGTTGGCACATTTCCTTATGTCCAGGATGCTTTATAGATGGCATCTGACCCTAGAACTATTATTTAAGAGAGAATAGCAGAGGGACAATGGAGGATGGCATTGCAAAGAGGCTAGTGCTAATTATATGGACGTATTATGTCCAAAAGTCAAAAATGTGTGGGTCACATTTATGCTCAGATTGGAGTGGCACTTAGAATACCAATGACTAAGTGGACTGACTACAAATTCTGGTTATATGGACTACCCAACCTGATGTGTAAAATGGTCAAAACTGTACTAGCTTGGCTAAAGAATGTAAAGGCCACATTTTTAGCATGCTTATTTAAATGCTGAAAAACACATCTTGGTTAGTTTATGAGAAGAACTGAAGGGCTTCTGGACTATGCATGAATAGAGTTTGAGCTATTTTCTGATCTTTATAACAGAACTGAACTTAACTATACCTCCATTATATAGGAATGGCTAACAGTCATTGCTATGACTTGATCATTCTGTTTTTCATGTTCTTTTATTATTCATTTCCTCTAAAATGTATGCAAATTATATAACTGTATCTTTCTGTGCTTGCAAATGCATGAATTTTCATGGACAACATCTAATCAAGGAGACCCAATAATAAATTGATAAAACAATGCCACCTGTGTCTGTACCTTTAACCTGTTTAAAAACAATTATCAGAAGTAAAAAAAATGTGATTCAGATAAAAATGCATACTTCCAATATCACATATCTGTGGTTTGTCACCAAAAACAATAAAATTGTTCAAGAACACGATTGATGCTTGTATATATATTTATTGAATTAGTTGTGACAAAAACATATCTTCGTGCTGTATAATCGTAGAAATATTAGCAATTAAAATACCTGTCTTGCACATAGGATGCTAAGGTATAATTGTATGTTCATAACAGTTTATGTATAATCTCGTAGGTTCATAGGCTAACAACTACAAGGGCCTTTTTAAGCCTAGCCATGCATCTGATACCCTTGAGCAGGGGTTTGGAAAATGAAACATTTACAAGCAGGAGCCTGGGAGATAAACCATTAATAGGTCTCCTATGTCCATTAGAGACATAGGCACCAAACCAGGGATGAATTTCCTATTCCCCATCCAATTGTCCAAGTTACACTTGAAATGGGTTAAGGAGGAATTCTGCTTAACACTGATGGAGAGCTTGTTCCAATGAAAGGATAGTCTCTAAGATACATACCGGTCTATCCAGCAAGTCCTATTTATCTCACAGGCAAGGTTTAAGTCTTTAAAATAGGTAGTTCTGGTGCTGTTTGTTTTGCAAATATGCAGGAGGTCCATCAGGGCTGGGTCTGACAATGTCTTGTATGCCAAGTATAGATCTCCTCTCAATAGCCTGTAGGAGACAGAATTCAGGGATAGGGCCTTGAGATGGTCCACATAGGATATGTTACTTATGCCCTGTATTCCTCTAGAGAGGAACTTCTGCAGACATTCTACTCATTGGATATGCCTAGTTAGGTACGTACCAAGGGGGCAATTTACTCAATGATAAGTCTGATGAATCCCAAATACAGTGAAACAATGACTTCCTTGGACCTAGATGCCATACCTTTGTTTATAAGTTGCACAACATAGAATGATTTTCTCACTACTGTAGACACATGATGGCCAAAGGCTAGATTACTGTCTGTGGGTGTACTAAACTCCTGAACTAATATGTCAACTCTTAGGGGTGTGTTGTCAATATGATACTTACCAGGGGTGGATGACTTCCTGAAGGATACTATTATGCATTTCTTGACATTTAGTTTTAGTCCATGGCTCAGTCCTTTTTGGAGAACATTTGTATCAGTGTGGGGAGGGGGGGGTTCTATGACTGCTCCTAATTTGCAATCATCTGCAAATTTAGTCAGCCAGAGGCCACTGATGTTAGCCTTGATTTCACAAAAGAAACTGCCAAAAAGGAGTGGTCCCAGGACAGATCCCTGAGGGACTCCACTAGTGACTAGCCTCTTTGTAGAGGTGGACTCCCCAGTTCTAACTTCCTGTGTCCTGTCCTTGAGCCAGCAGTACATCAGCATTTATACCTAACCACTTGAGTTTGTCAACAATGCCCAAGTGAGGTATTGTGTGAAATGCCTTGGCCAGGTCAAGGTAGAATACACTAACCAGGGAATAGTGACCTCATCCAGTACTTTAGTGACCTTCTCAAAGAGGTCCACCAGGTTGAGTAGGCATGACCTGTCCTTGACAAAATCAGATTGGGTTGGGTCCAGTCTCTGGAAGTTTTCTATGTCATTACTGATTATTTCCATGACTTTGCATATGAGACTAGTGAGACTTATTGGTCTGTAATTTCCATAGTCTGTAGATGGCCCACCTTTGTGCAGGGGGACTACTGTTGCTGTACTCCATTTGTGAGGCATGAAGCCTGTTTGGAGGTTACAGTTAAATAACAATTCCAGAGGCCCTGATAGGCCATGTTTCATGCTATTTAGAAGATGTCATGGGATATTGCCTGGGCCTGTTGATGCAGTATTCTTGGCCTTAGAGAGAGCATTAAGGACCTGTTTCCTCTTGATAGTAGGAGGAGGAGTTATATTTGATGATATTTCCTGGAGAAAGATTGAGGGGGATACAGTGGTAAAGTTAGAGCTGAATTTATCAGCCAGTAGGTTTGCTTTATCTTTTGGCTCAGTATAGGTGGCTCCATTTACAATGAGCTCTGCACATAACTAACTGTGTATTGCTTTTGAGGTTTTGGACATAGCTAAAGAATGCCATGTGGTTTTCCTTGGCCTTGAAGGCTAAAATTATCTCAAATTTGCCTTTCGTAGACTTTATTTCTCCAGTGAGTTGTTTGTTTAGTTTGATGGGAGTGCTTTTATCCTGCTGGGTGCTACACCTTCTAATTTTTACCATAATTTTCTTCCTTCTGTTATGCAGCCTATTGTGATTCCACCAGTGCGGCTTGTTTTTTTTAGTTATTTCTGTAATTCTTCCTGGTGGGTACAGCTGTCTCTATGCAGTTATTAACATGCTCATATAGGGAGTCTGTGAACAGTTTTGTGTAGGCAGCAATGTTCTCAGGGTTTATGGGGGCTTGGAATTTTGCCAGGTTATCATTAAATATTTGGAAATTAGCTTTAGAGTAGTTCCTGAATATTCTAGGGTTAGCTGGGATTCCAAGTATTATTTTTACTTCAAAGGAGACCATTTTAAGGTCTGATCTTACCAGAGAAGACATTACACTAGGAGCTGTCCATTACTCTCCCATATTAGTGAGGGCCAGATCCAGTATGTTTGCACCCCTGGTCAGTGTATTTACAATCTCGTCCAAAGAGTTTGATTTTACAAAATCACAAAATCTCACTGCTTCTTGAAGCTACCACAACTACTTTAGCCTATCAAGAGAGGAAGAGCTATTCTTGTATGTTTTTGCATGGTGATGCTTGGTTATCCAACACAAATACTTGCAGTACCATGAAGGGCTACCCCTGCCACCATGCTGAATGCTAGTTAGGCTTTCTGGGGGGATAGGCCTACCTAGGCTTATTAGCCATGTGTTGTATCCAGGAAACCACCCCCAGGAAGCCATCTACACAACCAAATGGTTCAAGAAAGTGCTCAGCCATATAGATCAGCATGGCCATCCACACCTTGTCACAGTAACGAACAAAGGCAAAAGGCTGTTTTCAGCCACCAAACACAAGTGACACCAGTGCTTTTGGCACCAGTATAAAAATGGGGATCAAGAGCAGGAAGAACCACTGGACACCAGGGAGAAAGTTTAAAAGTGCCATTCTAGCACCACAGTTACTACAGGGACTGGAGAGGTGTGGGATACACACTGTGCAGTGCCAAACTGACACCATTACTACTAATGAGGGAATAGTGTCCTAAGGTACAGAACATCATGGCAAGGATGGGGAAACACCAGACACACTCAAGTGTCATACTGGCAGCAACGGCACTACAGGGGTGGAGGAGACAAGTAGACCACCAGGAATTACATTGTCTTGATGGCACCAACATTACTATGGGGATTTGAGGTGGGGGAAATCACAGGACACCAGGGATGAGTCTCTAAAGTGCCATAATAGCATCAACATTACTATGGGGATGAGGATGGGTAGATGCTATGAGGATCAGGGTGATAAACCAGCAGACATCAGGCCTTATACACTTAAGTGCTGAAAATGGCACCATTGCTAAAACTGGGGTGGGAGTGGACCACTAGACCAGCAAGGCGACTATTTAAAGTGCTGTAATGGCACTGACATTATAACAGGGATCAGAGGACAGGGGGATACACTAGACCAACAAGGCCTATGTCATAAATTCAGTAAGGACACTAAAGTATTACAGGGTGGGGAACCATAGGAGCTTAGGTTTGGATACAGAACTGTAGTGTGCGTGTGAGTGTGTATGTGTATATGACTGCATGCATGCGTGTGGGAGAGTGACTGAAGGGGGGGTGCCTACATGAGCAGCACGGTACTACCACAGCCCTTTGCAGTAGTACCTGCAATTCAGAAAACATGCAAATTAACCAGTAGTGAGGTTTGAACTTATTGTGGCTATCATGTGCCTGAAAATAGGCACACTGTGCTGGAAGGGCCTTTCTAGGGCAAGCCATACAGCTCATGCTAAGCTCTTTAATGAATTCCCGGGTAGGTGTTCTAGGTGTTTCAACTATCAAATTTTATCTGCAATGTTTACAAAAATAACCTAAAGCACGATATCTATGTATTAAATGCTTTAAATCTGGTTGTGTAGTCAAATATTGCACATAAGCATTCACTATATATAGAAATATCACAAATTGTCATAACATATGAATAAATACTGGTCAGTTTTGACAAATTACAGCATTATTCCAGTCATTAGACAGATTAGATAGATTAATTACCACTGTTTCATCACTGGCCAATTTTTCTAAAACACTCTACTTCATCAAATTAAAAGCCTTTTTTTTCTAATAAAATTGTTTACATAGCATATTAATTTCTGTTGTAGTATGTGGCTTTTTGTCAGTTGTAAGACAAAACAATAATGAATGTAGATTTGTTATTATAAGAGGGAATCTAGAGAATTTTATGCATGATTGCAAATCTGTTTATCCAGAGAGGGATTATAGGCAGAATGTTAATTACCAGAGTCGGTTATACCACAACAGGCATAGGTTCCCGGTCAGGAAACTGAAACACATTGTTTTTATTTGTAACTTGCATACTGGTTCTAGTGCTCACAGGGTACCTGTGTAAGTGTAATTATTTATAAGTGTGCTACTCTACTAGTGATAACAGACATGCACGAGGCATCAAGGCTTTCCAGAGGTACTTATATGTGTTTCTCTTGGTATAAGGCATATTCAGGAGTAGGCAAAATCAGTGTTAGCGAGGAACAGAGAGTTTGCATATATACCCAGTTTCTTTATCAGACCACTTTCCAGCGCTCATGACAGAGTATGTTGACTAGAAAGGTCTGTGAGAAAGGAAAGAGCTAACCTGCAGTTTTGTCACAGAGAACCATTTAAAAGCAGTTTGTAATTGTTTTAGACAGTACTGATGAGCTTTCCACACAACAGTGCATTTAACTAAAAGGTGTAGATGGAAGGTGGAGAGACCAATATATAAAATTATACATCAAAGAACAAGGAGGATGTACGAGGCACTTGGAAATACACAGGGAAGTTTTGTTCATTCTTATGAGCAATTATATGAGGCACATACCTTCCAACTTCTTAGTGTAAGAAATCTGGCAAAAGCTAAAATAATGGGTGAACAAATGCCCAAAAATAGGTACAGATTTTAATTATTGCTCTTATAAACTTAGAAAGTTGCTAGAATAACAGGATTTGGGTTAACATGCATTTTCTTGCATTTTATTGAGGGATATGAAGTCTGAAACTCAAATGTATGTCATTAATTAGTGACTTCAGACCTCTGTGATTTGCCAGAAACACATGGATTTTATGGGGAACAGACCAAAAATAAAAGGCAAACATCTGGACGTTCTGTGAAAATCTAGACAGTTGAAAGGTATGAGCTGAAGCAGAGATGGCTGAGGGGGGGAGGACAAATAAAAAAGTGACTTCCTCTGCTAAGCTTCCCATTAAATGTTTGGCAAAGATCATTAGAATTGTTTGATAACAAGTAGTTATGGAGGATGAGTTGGAAACATTATCATGGAATTAGTAGGGGTTAAAATACATGGACAAGATGGGTTACTATTAGAAATATATGTAATGCTTAAAAAGCAAATTTATTATTAACCTAGCTAGTTATATCTTTTTAACTGGAGAGAACCAGAATACATGGAAACAAGGTATCATAATAGTTATTCACAAACCAGTAAAGGATACCGCACGAGTTGGATTATATAGACTAATATGAATAGTTCATCATTATTGGGGCAGCCGGAGCCACCCAGTGGTATGAACCTTGGCTCTAGATGACTGTTTCTGTTGAAATGACACTCCAACCCCATGTGCAAAAATGGGAAAAAAGGTTGTGGATGGATGGATGTATACGTTATTTACTGTTCTGGTTTCCAAATATTAGCTCATATCCAACTCTCATTGACTGATTTAGAACAAATGGGTTCTGCATCAGGAAGAACCACCCATGATAGCTTACTGAAACCAAGAATGTTGACAGAAGATGGCAGCAAAACCAAATAAACATTACTGATTCAAGTTTGGATATTGAAAAGACATTGGACAGGGCTTGGTAGCGGCATTTATTTGAAGCACTGAGAATGATGGATTTTCTTGAAAGGTGATTATATTTAGGAAATAAATGTTGCTTTGAGTTATTTTGTACCCTCATCTAATTCTCAGCTTTTGCACTGAGTGTCCACGGTCAGTTTCATATCAGTGGCATTAGTGACAAAGAAGAACAGAGTTGAGACAGTCCTGGCTGGCTTAATGATACATACCATGTGGGCACCCTGTTTGAACGAAGCCACTGCATGGCCCTGGGGGATAAGGATAACAGCCTGATTGAAATTTTGGGCAAAATTTTGGAAGATACCTCCTTCCTTCATTCAGCCACAGAAAAAAATCTCTGAGGATATACTGACACAGGCAGCTAAAATGAAATGTACTGTGGCTAGGCGATCATTCTCCCAGGAGCAACAGGCCATTACCAGGCCCCATCAGGAAAAGGTCAATGATATCTAGAACAAGAGTCATAAGAATAATGTGCAAATGGTAAGAATCACGGAAAGAGTGGAAGGGACTGACCTAAAACAGTTCCTTCAATCTGATGTCGAGGATGTTCCTTATCTGACAAAAGATATCACAGATCATCAAAATCCACGGCCACAGTACCCAAATCTCCAGAAAATGTAACTCTGAATATCACAGATCATGCCCATAGATCTCTGAAGCATGATCAAAAATTTAGCCAGCTACATAAACAGTAGATTTTTTTAACTACACAGAAATACTAATGGTCTTATACACTGTTACACAGGGAAGGGAATGAGCACATCTCACAACGTTGCCTAATTTTGCTGAATGCCCCTGAGGTTGCTTCATATTTTTGCCCTGACCCTCACAAACTTTTTGATATTCTGGAAAATCATTGAGGATTACAGTTAGTCAAGAATGCTAGACATTACAGTTTCAAATTTTCTATTCTCAAAAAGTCCATTGTTCTATTACATTTAAAGTGAATTCCGAGTACTGTTTTAAAAATGTTCCTGATTTTGTCCCTCCATTAGTTTTAGCTTTGTCCGGAATTTTTAAGCAAAGACTTTCCAGGGTATAGGAAGCATTTCTCATTAAATGGCATTACAGCATGCTTTTTCAGGAGTTTTCTATGAGGTAATGTCTAAAAGGTGACAGTTTACCAATGCAAGGAAGCTTTGCTACCAGGACAGATTAGATATATCACATTTCAATACTTCTGTCCTGTCAATGGAATGCTTTTGCCCCTTTAGATGCAGCACTTCAGTTCCATCAAGATAATTGTCAGGTCTCCCCATCCTTAGTTTGTCTTCAGAATCATATAAAGGAACTTCAGGTAGGGAAGTGCAGGAGACTGCTATCACCACATTACGGGTCCGGCTAAATGCATAGCTGCACTTATAGCTCATTATCTAATAATTGCATTAGCTCCATTGAGGATCAAAAGAGGGTGTTGGACAGATTCATTACTGTACATTTACAGTCTTAGGGGAGTAAAATTCATAGGTTATTAACACTTGCAATCCCCTAACATACTGTTGCAACAATTAGTACAATGCATCACTGTTTTTAGTGTTTTACACACACACACCCACACACAAAAACACACCCACACACAATATATATATATATATATATATATATATATATATATATATATATATATATATATATATATATATATATACACAGAGAGAGAGAAATATAGATACAGATGATATAAATATATTTTTGTTTAATCTCCTTCTTTGAGCTGAGGATACCCATATACATCCAGCTTGTGGTGGTGTACATTTCGTGGACATAGCAGTTGAGTGCATTGCTTTCACAGTCTGGCAGCAATGTCTCACTGACTGCATACATCTGTGATGGTGTACATTTTGTGGACATAACAGCAGCTGAGTGCATTGCTTTCACAGTCTGGTGGCAATGTCTCACTGACTGCATACATCTGTGGTGGTGTACATTTCGTGGACATAACAGCAGCTGAGTGCATTGCTTTCACAGTCTGGCAGCAATGTCTCACTGACTGCATACATCTGTGGTGGTGTACATTTCATGGACATAACAGCAGCTGAGTGCATTGCTTTCACAGTCTGGCAGCAGTGTCTCACTGATTGCATACATCTGTGGTGGTGTACATTCCGTGGACATAGCAGCTGAGTGCATTGATTTCACAGTCTGGC